>NW_026277004.1:0-20000 GCF_023373465.1 Oncorhynchus keta
TAGTCCTTTATGACTAGTCCTGTATTACTAGTCCTGCATTATGTACCTTTTACTAGTCCTGTATTACTAGTCCTGTATTAACATACCTTTACTAGTCCTGTATTACTAGTCCTGTATTAACAGACCTTTACTAGTCCTGTATTACTAGTCCTGTATTAACAGACCTTTACTAGTCCTGTATTAACATACCTTTACTAGTCCTGTATTAACAGACCTTTACTAGTCCTGTATTACTAGTCCTGTATTACTAGTCCTGTATTACTAGTCCTGTATTACTAGTCCTGTATTAACAGACCTTTACTAGTCCTTTATGACTAGTCCTGTATTAACAGACCTTTACTAGTCCTGTATTACTAGTCCTGTATTAACATACCTTTACTAGTCCTTTATGACTAGTCCTATATTACTAGTCCTGTATTACTAGTCCAGTATTACTAGTCCTGTATTACTAGTCCTGTATTAACATACCTTTACTAGTCCTTTATGACTAGTCCTGTATTAACAGACCTTTACTAGTCCTGTATTACTAGTCCTGTATTAACAGACCTTTACTAGTCCTGTATTACTAGTCCTGTATTAACATACCTTTACTAGTCCTTTATGACTAGTCCTGTATTACTAGTCCTGTATTAACATACCTTTACTAGTCCTTTATGACTAGTCCTGTATTACTAGTCCTGTATTAACATACCTTTACTAGTCCTGTATGACTAGTCCTGTATGACTAGTCCTGTATTAACATACCTTTACTAGTCCTTTATGACTAGTCCAGTATTACTAGTCCTGTATTAACATACCTTTACTAGTCCTGTATGACTAGTCCTGTATTACTAGTCCTGCATTAACATACCTTTACTAGTCCTTTATGACTAGTCCTCTATTAACATACCTTTACTAGTCCTTTATGACTACATACCTTTGTATTAACAGACCTTTACTAGTCCTTTATGACTAGTCCTGTATTACTAGTCCTGTATTAACAGACCTTTACTAGTCCTGTATTACTAGTCCTTGTATTACTAGTCCTGTATGACTAGTCCTGTATTACTAGTCCTGTATTAACAGACCTTTACTAGTCCTTTATGACTAGTCCTCTATTAACAGACCTTTACTAGTCCTGTATTACTAGTCCTGTATGACTAGTCCTGTATTAACAGACCTTTACTAGTCCTTTATGACTAGTCCTGTATTAACAGACCTTTACTAGTCCTTTATGACTAGTCCTGTATGACTAGTCCTGTATTAACAGACCTTTACTAGTCCTTTATGACTAGTCCTGTATTAACAGACCTTTACTAGTCCTTTATGACTAGTCCTGTATTAACAGACCTTTACTAGTCCTTTATTACTAGTCCTGTATGACTAGTCCTGTATTACTAGTCCTGTATTAACAGACCTTTACTAGTCCTTTATGACTAGTCCTGTATTAACAGACCTTTACTAGTCCTGTATTACTAGTCCTGTATTACTAGTCCTGTATTAACATACCTTTACTAGTCCTTTATGACTAGTCCTGTATTAACAGACCTTTACTAGTCCTGTATTACTAGTCCTGTATTACTAGTCCTGTATTAACAGACCTTTACTAGTCCTTTATGACTAGTCCTGTATTAACAGACCTTTACTAGTCCTGTATTACTAGTCCTGTATTAACATACCTTTACTAGTCCTTTATGACTAGTCCTATATTACTAGTCCTGTATTACTAGTCCAGTATTACTAGTCCTGTATTACTAGTCCTGTATTACTAGTCCAGTATTACTAGTCCTGTATTACTAGTCCAGTATTACTAGTCCAGTATTACTAGTCCTGTATTACTAGTCCTGTATTAACAGACCTTTACTAGTCCTGTATTACTAGTCCTGTATTACTAGTCATGTATTAACATACCTTTACTAGTCCTGTATTACTAGTCCTGTATTAACAGACCTTTACTAGTCCTTTATGACTAGTCCTGTATTAACAGACCTTTACTAGTCCTTTATGACTAGTCCTGTATTACTAGTCCTGCATTACTAGTCCTGTATTAACAGACCTGTACTAGTCCTTTATGACTAGTCCTGTATTACTAGTAATGTATTACTAGTCCTGTATTACTAGTCCTGTATTAACAGACCTTTACTAGTCCTTTATGACTAGTCCTGTATTAACATACCTTTACTAGTCCTGTATTACTAGTCCTGTATTACTAGTCCTGTATTACTAGTCCTGCATTACTAGTCCTGTATTAACAGACCTTTACTAGTCCTTTATGACTAGTCCTGTATTAACAGACCTTTACTAGTCCTTTATGACTAGTCCTGTATTACTAGTCCTGCATTACTAGTCCTGTATTAACAGACCTTTACTAGTCCTGTATTACTAGTCCTGTATTAACATACCTTTACTAGTCCTGTATTAACATACCTGTACTAGTCCTGTATTACTAGTCCTGTATTAACAGACCTTTACTAGTCCTGTATTACTAGTCCTGTATTAACATACCTTTACTAGTCCTGTATTAACAGACCTTTACTAGTCCTGTATTACTAGTCCTGTATTAACAGACCTTTACTAGTCCTGTATTACTAGTCCTGTATTACTAGTCCTGTATTACTAGTCCTGTATTAACAGACCTTTACTAGTCCTTTATGACTAGTCCTGTATTAACAGACCTTTACTAGTCCTGTATTACTAGTCCTGTATTAACATACCTTTACTAGTCCTTTATGACTAGTCCTATATTACTAGTCCTGTATTACTAGTCCAGTATTACTAGTCCTGTATTACTAGTCCTGTATTAACATACCTTTACTAGTCCTTTATGACTAGTCCCGTATTAACAGACCTTTACTAGTCCTGTATTACTAGTCCTGTATTAACAGACATTTACTAGTCCTGTATTACTAGTCCTGTATTAACATACCTTTACTAGTCCTTTATGACTAGTCCTGTATTACTAGTCCTGTATTAACATACCTTTACTAGTCCTTTATGACTAGTCCTGTATTACTAGTCCTGTATTAACATACCTTTACTAGTCCTTTATGACTAGTCCTGTATTACTAGTCCTGTATTAACATACCTTTACTAGTCCTGTATGACTAGTCCTGTATTACTAGTCCTGTATTAACATACCTTTACTAGTCCTTTATGACTAGTCCAGTATTACTAGTCCTGTATTAACATACCTTTACTAGTCCTGTATGACTAGTCCTGTATTACTAGTCCTGCATTAACATACCTTTACTAGTCCTTTATGACTAGTCCTCTATTAACATACCTTTACTAGTCCTTTATGACTAGTCCTGTATTAACAGACCTTTACTAGTCCTTTATGACTAGTCCTGTATTACTAGTCCTGTATTAACAGACCTTTACTAGTCCTGTATTACTAGTCCTTGTATTACTAGTCCTGTATGACTAGTCCTGTATTACTAGTCCTGTATTAACAGACCTTTACTAGTCCTTTATGACTAGTCCTGTATTAACAGACCTTTACTAGTCCTGTATTACTAGTCCTGTATTACTAGTCCTGTATTACTAGTCCTGTATTAACAGACCTTTACTAGTCCTTTATGACTAGTCCTGTATTAACAGACCTTTACTAGTCCTGTATTACTAGTCCTGTATTAACATACCTTTACTAGTCCTTTATGACTAGTCCTATATTACTAGTCCTGTATTACTAGTCCAGTATTACTAGTCCTGTATTACTAGTCCTGTATTACTAGTCCAGGATTACTAGTCCTGTATTACTAGTCCAGTATTACTAGTCCAGTATTACTAGTCCTGTATTACTAGTCCTGTATTAACAGACCTTTACTAGTCCTGTATTACTAGTCCTGTATTACTAGTCATGTATTAACATACCTTTACTAGTCCTGTATTACTAGTCCTGTATTAACAGACCTTTACTAGTCCTTTATGACTAGTCCTGTATTAACAGACCTTTACTAGTCCTTTATGACTAGTCCTGTATTACTAGTCCTGCATTACTAGTCCTGTATTAACAGACCTGTACTAGTCCTTTATGACTAGTCCTGTATTACTAGTAATGTATTACTAGTCCTGTATTACTAGTCCTGTATTAACAGACCTTTACTAGTCCTTTATGACTAGTCCTGTATTAACATACCTTTACTAGTCCTGTATTACTAGTCCTGTATTACTAGTCCTGTATTACTAGTCCTGCATTACTAGTCCTGTATTAACAGACCTTTACTAGTCCTTTATGACTAGTCCTGTATTAACAGACCTTTACTAGTCCTTTATGACTAGTCCTGTATTACTAGTCCTGCATTACTAGTTCTGTATTAACAGACCTTTACTAGTCCTGTATTACTAGTCCTGTATTAACATACCTTTACTAGTCCTGTATTAACATACCTTTACTAGTCCTGTATTACTAGTCCTGTATTAACATACCTTTACTAGTCCTGTATTACTAGTCCTGTATTAACATACCTTTACTAGTCCTGTATTAACAGACCTTTACTAGTCCTGTATTACTAGTCCTGTATTAACAGACCTTTACTAGTCCTGTATTACTAGTCCTGTATTACTAGTCCTGTATTACTAGTCCTGTATTAACAGACCTTTACTAGTCCTTTATGACTAGTCCTGTATTAACAGACCTTTACTAGTCCTGTATTAACATACCTTTACTAGTCCTTTATGACTAGTCCTATATTACTAGTCCTGTATTACTAGTCCAGTATTACTAGTCCTGTATTACTAGTCCTGTATTAACATACCTTTACTAGTCCTTTATGACTAGTCCCGTATTAACAGACCTTTACTAGTCCTGTATTACTAGTCCTGTATTAACAGACCTTTACTAGTCCTGTATTACTAGTCCTGTATTAACATACCTTTACTAGTCCTTTATGACTAGTCCTGTATTACTAGTCCTGTATTAACATACCTTTACTAGTCCTTTATGACTAGTCCTTTATGACTAGTCCCGTATTAACAGACCTTTACTAGTCCTGTATTACTAGTCCTGTATTAACATACCTTTACTAGTCCTGTATGACTAGTCCTGTATTACTAGTCCTGTATTAACATACCTTTACTAGTCCTTTATGACTAGTCCAGTATTACTAGTCCTGTATTAACATACCTTTACTAGTCCTGTATGACTAGTCCTGTATTACTAGTCCTGCATTAACATACCTTTACTAATCCTTTATGACTAGTCCTCTATTAACATACCTTTACTAGTCCTTTATGACTAGTCCTGTATTAACAGACCTTTACTAGTCCTTTATGACTAGTCCTGTATTACTAGTCCTGTATTAACAGACCTTTACTAGTCCTGTATTACTAGTCCTTGTATTACTAGTCCTGTATGACTAGTCCTGTATTACTAGTCCTGTATTAACAGACCTTTACTAGTCCTTTATGACTAGTCCTCTATTAACAGACCTTTACTAGTCCTGTATTACTAGTCCTGTATTACTAGTCCTGTATTAACAGACCTTTACTAGTCCTTTATGACTAGTCCTGTATTACTAGTCCTGTATTACTAGTCCTGTATTAACAGACCTTTACTAGTCCTTTATGACTAGTCCTGTATTAACAGACCTTTACTAGTCCTTTATGACTAGTCCTGTATTACTAGTCCTGTATTAACATACCTTTACTAGTCCTTTATGACTAGTCATGTATTGCTAGTCCTGTATTAACATACCTTTACTAGTCCTTTATGACTAGTCCTGTATTACTAGTCCTGTATGACTAGTCCTGTATGACTAGTCCTGTATTACTAGTCCTGTATTAACATACCTTTACTAGTCCTTTATGACTAGTCCTGTATTACTAGTCCTGTATTAACATACCTTTACTAGTCCTGTATGACTAGTCCTGTATGACTAGTCCTGTATTAACATACCTTTACTAGTCCTTTATGACTAGTCCTGTATTAGACAGAGTATCACAGAGCTGTCTCTAAGAGCTGTATCTAAGAGCTGTATCACAGAGGTGCATCTAAGAGCTGTATCTAAGAGCTGTAACACAGAGCTGTAGCACAGAGCTGTAACACAGAGCTGTAACACAGAGATGTAACACAGAGCTGTAACACAGAGCTGTATCTAAGAGCTGTATCTAAGAGCTGTATCACAGAGGTGCATCTAAGAGCTGTATCTAAGAGCTGTAACACAGAGCTGTAGCACAGAGCTGTAACACAGAGCTGTAACACAGAGATGTAACACAGAGCTGTAACACAGAGCTGTATCTAAGAGCTGTATTTAAGAGCTGTAACACAGAGCTGTAACACAGAGCTGAAACACAGAGCTGTAACACAGAGCTGTATCTAAGAGCTGTAACACAGAGCTGTAACACAGAGCTGTATCTAAGAGCTGTATCTAAGAGCTGTAACACATAGCTGTAACATAGAGCTGTAACACAGAGCTGTATCTAAGAGCTGTAACACAGAGCTGTAACACAGAGCTGTAACACAGAGCTGTAACACATAGCTGTAACACAGAGCTGTAACATAGAGCTGTAACACAGAGCTGTAACACAGAGCTGAAACATAGAGCTGTATCTAAGAGCTGTAACACAGAGCTGTAACACAGAGCTGTAACACATAGCTGTAACATAGAGCTGTAACACAGAGCTGTAACACAGAGCTGTATCTAAGAGCTGTATCTAAGAGCTGTAACACAGAGCTGTAACACAGAGCTGTATCTAAGAGCTGTAACACAGAGCTGTAACACAGAGCTGTAATATAGAGCTGTAACATAGAGCTGTATCTAAGAGCTGTATCTAAGAGCTGTAACACAGAGCTGTATCTAAGAGCTGTATCTAAGAGATGTATCTAAGAGCTGTATCTAAGAGCTGTATTTAAGAGCTGTAACACAGAGCTGTAACACAGAGCTGAAACATAGAGCTGTATCTAAGAGCTGTAACACAGAGCTGTAACACAGAGCTGTAACACAGAGCTGAAACATAGAGCTGTATCTAAGAGCTGTAATACAGAGCTGTATCACATAGCTGTAACATAGAGCTGTATCTAAGAGCTGTATCTAAGAGCTGTAACACAGAGCTGTAACACATAGCTGTAACATAGAGCTGTATCTAAGAGCTGTATCTAAGAGCTGTAACACAGAGCTGTATCACAGAGATGTATCTAAGAGCTGTAAAACAGAGCTGAAACATAGAGCTGTATCTAAGAGCTGTAACACAGAGCTGTATCACAGAGCTGTAACATAGAGCTGTAACATAGAGCTGTATCTAAGAGCTGTATCTAAGAGCTGTAACACAGAGCTGTATCACAGAGCTGTAACATAGAGCTGTAACATAGAGCTGTATCTAAGAGCTGTATCTAAGAGCTGTAACACAGAGCTGTATCACAGAGCTGTAACATAGAGCTGTAACATAGAGCTGTATCTAAGAGCTGTATCTAAGAGCTGTAACACAGAGCTGTATCACAGAGCTGTAACATAGAGCTGTAACATAGAGCTGTATCTAAGAGCTGTATCTAAGAGCTGTAACACAGAGCTGTAACACAGAACTGTATCACAGAGCTGTAACACAGAGCTGTATCTAAGAGCTGTATCTAAGAGCTGTAACATAGAGCTGTATCTAAGAGCTGTAACACAGAGCTGTAACACAGAGCTGTAACATAGAGCTGTAACACAGAGCTGTAACACAGAGCTGTATCTAAGAGCTGTATCGAAGAGCTGTAACACAGAGCTGTAACACAGAGCTGTGTCTAAGAGCTGTAACACAGAGCTGTATCTAAGAGCTGTATTTAAGAGCTGTAACACAGAGCTGTAACACAGAGCTGTAACACAGAGCTGTATATAAGAGCTGTAACACAGAGCTGTATCTAAGAGCTGTATCTAACAGCTGTAACACAGAGCTGTATCTAAGAGCTGTATCTAAGAGATGTATCTAAGAGCTGTATCTAAGAGCTGTATTTAAGAGCTGTAACACAGAGCTGTAACACAGAGCTGAAACATAGAGCTGTATCTAAGAGCTGTAACACAGAGCTGTAACACAGAGCTGTAACACAGAGCTAAAACATAGAGCTGTATCTAAGAGCTGTAATACAGAGCTGTATCACATAGCTGTAACATAGAGCTGTATCTAAGAGCTGTATCTAAGTGCTGTAACACAGAGCTGTAACACATAGCTGTAACATAGAGCTGTATCTAAGAGCTGTATCTAAGAGCTGTAACACAGAGCTGTAAAACATAGCTGTAACATAGAGCTGTATCTAAGAGCTGTATCTAAGAGCTGTAACACAGAGCTGTATCTAAGAGCTGTAACACAGAGCTGTATCACAGAGATGTATCTAAGAGCTGTAAAACAGAGCTGAAACATAGAGCTGTATCTAAGAGCTGTAACACAGAGCTGTATCACAGAGCTGTAACATAGAGCTGTAACATAGAGCTGTATCTAAGAGCTGTATCTAAGAGCTGTAACACAGAGCTGTATCACAGAGCTGTAACATAGAGCTGTATCTAAGAGCTGTATCTAAGAGCTGTAACACAGAGCTGTATCACAGAGCTGTAACATAGAGCTGTAACATAGAGCTGTATCTAAGAGCTGTATCTAAGAGCTGTAACACAGAGCTGTATCACAGAGCTGTAACATAGAGCTGTAACATAGAGCTGTATCTAAGAGCTGTATCTAAGAGCTGTAACACAGAGCTGTAACACAGAACTGTATCACAGAGCTGTAACACAGAGCTGTATCTAAGAGCTGTAACACAGAGCTGTAACATAGAGCTGTATCTAAGAGCTGTAACACAGAGCTGTAACATAGAGCTGTAACACAGAGCTGTAACACAGAGCTGTATCTAAGAGCTGTATCGAAGAGCTGTAACACAGAGCTGTAACACAGAGCTGTGTCTAAGAGCTGTAACACAGAGCTGTATCTAAGAGCTGTATCTAAGAGCTGTAACACAGAGCTGTAACACAGAGCTGTAACACAGAGCTGTATATAAGAGCTTTAACACAGAGCTGTATCTAAGAGCTGTATCTAAGAGCAGTATCTAAGAGCTGTATTTAAGAGCTGTAACACAGAGCTGTAACACAGAGCTGTAACACAGAGCTGAAACATAGAGCTGTATCTAAGAGCTGTAACACAGAGCTGTAACACAGAGCTGAAACATAGAGCTGTATCTAAGAGCTGTAACACAGAGCTGTATCACATATCTGTAACATAGAGCTGTATCTAAGAGCTGTATCTAAGAGCTGTAACACAGAGCTGTAACACATAGCTGTAACATAGAGCTGTATCTAAGAGCTGTATCTAAGAGCTGTAACACAGAGCTGTATCTAAGAGCTGTAACACAGAGCTGTATCACAGAGCTGTAACATAGAGCTGTAACATAGAGCTGTATCTAAGAGCTGTATCTAAGAGCTGTAACACAGAGCTGTATCTAAGAGCTGTAACACAGAGCTGTATCTAAGAGCTGTATCACAGAGCTGTATCTAAGAGCTGTATCTAAGAGCTGTATCTAAGAGCTGTAACACAGAGCTGTAACACAGAGCTGTGTCTAAGAGCTGTAACACAGAGCTGTATCTCAGAGCTGTATCTCAGAGCTGTATCTTAGAGCTGTATCTAAGAGCTGTAACACAGAGCTGTAACACAGAGCTGTAACACAGAGCTGTATCTAAGACCTGTATCCAAGAGCTGTATCTAAGAGCTGTAACACAGAGCTGTAACACAGAGCTGTATCGAAGAGCTGTAACACAGAGCTGTAACACAGAGCTGTATCTAAGAGCTGTAACACAGAGCTGTAACACAGAGCTGTATCTAAGAGATGTAACTAAGAGCTGTAACACAGAGCTGTATCTAAGAGATGTAACACAGAGCTGTAACTAAGAGCTGTAACACAGAGCTGTATCTAAGAGCTGTAACACAGAGCTGTAACTAACAGCTGTAACACAGAGCTGTATCACAGAGCTGTATCTAAGAGCTGTATCCAAGAGCTGTAACACAGAGCTGTAACACAGAGCTGTAACACCGAGCTGTATCGAAGAGCTGTAACACAGAGCTGTATCTAAGAGCTGTAACACAGAGCTGTAACACAGAGCTGCATCTAAGAGCTGTAACACAGAGCTGTAACACAGAGCTGTATCTAAGAGGTGTAACACAGAGCTGTAACACAGAGCTGTATCACAGAGCTGTATCTAAGAGCTGTAACACAGAGCTGTATCTAAGAGCTGTAAAACAGAGCTGTAACACAGAGCTGTATCTAAGAGCTGTAACTAAGAGCTGTAACACAGAGCTGTAACACAGAGCTGTAACTAAGAGCTGTAACACAGAGCTGTATCTAAGAGCTGTATCTAAGAGCTGTATCTAAGAACTGTAACACAGAGCTGTATCTAGGAGCTGTATATAAGAGCTGTAACACAGAGCTGTATCTAAGAGCTGTATCGAAGAGCTGTAACACAGAGCTGTATCTAAGAGCTGTAACACATAGCTGTAACACAGAGCTGTAACACAGAGCTGTAACACAGAGCTGTAACACAGAGCTGTATCTAAGAGCTGTATCTAAGAGCTGTAACACAGAGCTGTAACACAGAGCTGTAACACAGAGCTGTAACACAGAGATGTATCTAAGAGCTGTAACACAGAGCTGTATCTAAGAGCTGTATCGAAGAGCTGTAACACAGAGCTGTAACACAGAGCTGTATCTAAGAGCTGTATCGAAGAGCTGTAACACAGAGCTGTATCTAAGAGCTGTAACACATAGCTGTAACACAGAGCTGTATCTAAGAGCTGTATCTAAGAGCTGTAACACAGAGCTGTAACACAGAGCTGTAACACAGATCTGTATCTAAGAGCTGTAACACAGAGCTGTAACACAGAGCTGTATCTAAGAGCTGTAACACAGAGCTGTAACACAGAGCTGTAACACAGAGCTGTAACACATAGCTGTAACACAGAGCTGTATCTAAGAGCTGTAACACAGAGCTGTAACACAGAGCTGTATCTAAGAGCTGTAACACAGAGCTGTAACACAGAGCTGTATCTAAGAGCTGTAACACAGAGCTGTAACACAGAGCTGTATCTAAGAGCTGTAACACAGAGCTGTAACACAGAGCTGTAACACAGAGCTGTATCTAAGAGCTGTAACACAGAGCTGTAACACAGAGCTGTAACACAGAGCTGTATCTAAGAGCTGTAACACAGAGCTGTAACACAGAGCTGTAACACAGAGCTGTATCTAAGAGCTGTAACACAGAGCTGTATCTAAGAGCTGTATCTAAGAGCTGTATCTAAGAGCTGTATCTAAGAGCTGTATCTAAGAGATGTATCTAAGAGCTGTAACACAGAGCTGTATCTAAGAGCTGTAACACAGAGCTGTAACACAGAGCTGTAACACAGAGCTGTATCTAAGAGCTGTAACACAGAGCTGTAACACAGAGCTGTAACACAGAGCTGTATCTAAGAGCTGTAACACAGAGCTGTAACACAGAGCTGTATCTAAGAGCTGTAACACAGAGCTGTAACACAGAGCTGTAACACAGAGCTGTATCTAAGAGCTGTAACACAGAGCTGTATCTAAGAGCTGTATCTAAGAGCTGTATCTAAGAGCTGTATCTAAGAGCTGTAACACAGAGCTGTATCTAAGAGCTGTAACACAGAGCTGTAACACAGAGCTGTATCTAAGAGCTGTAACACAGAGATATATTAAAGAGGTTTCTGTATCTCTGGTCCAGATGTTTTGTCTGACCAGCAGGTTGCTGTATCTCTGGTCCAGATGTTTTGTCTGACCAGCAGGTTGCTGTATCTCTGGTCCGGATGTTTGTTCTGACCAGCAGGTTGCTGTATCTCTGGTCCAGATGTTTGTTCTGACCAGCAGGTTGCTGTATCTCTGGTCCAGATCTTTGTTCTGACCAGCAGGTTGCTGTATCTCTGGTCCAGATGTTTTGTCTGACCAGCAGGTTGCTGTATCTCTGGTCCAGATGTTTTGTTCTGACCAGCAGGTTGCTGTATCTCTGGTCCAGATGTTTTGTTCTGACCAGCAGGTTGCTGTATCTCTGGTCCAGATGTTTTGTCTGACCAGCAGGTTGCTGTATCTCTGGTCCAGATGTTTTGTCTGACCAGCAGGTTGCTGTATCTCTGGTCCAGATGTTTTGTCTGACCAGCAGGTTGCTGTATCTCTGGTCCAGATGTTTTGTCTGACCAGCAGGTTGCTGTATCTCTGGTCCAGATGTTTGTTCTGACCAGCAGGTTGCTGTATCTCTGGTCCAGATGTTTGTTCTGACCAGCAGGTTGCTGTATCTCTGGTCCAGATGTTTTGTCTGACCAGCAGGTTGCTGTATCTCTGGTCCAGATGTTTTGTCTGACCATCAGGTTGCTGTATCTCTGGTCCAGATGTTTTGTCTGACCAGCAGGTTGCTGTATCTCAGGTCCAGATGTTTTGTTTGACCAGCAGGTTGCTGTATCTCTGGTCCAGATGTTTTGTCTGACCAGCAGGTTGCTGTATCTCTGGTCCAGATGTTTGTTCTGACCAGCAGGTTGCTGTATCTCTGGTCCAGATGTTTGTTCTGACCAGCAGGTTGCTGTATCTCTGGTCCAGATGTTTTGTCTGACCAGCAGGTTGCTGTATCTCTGGTCCAGATGTTTTGTCTGACCAGCAGGTTGCTGTATCTCTGGTCCAGATGTTTGTTCTGACCAGCAGGTTGCTGTATCTCTGGTCCAGATGTTTTGTCTGACCAGCAGGTTGCTGTATCTCTGGTCCAGATGTTTTGTCTGACCAGCAGGTTGCTGTATCTCTGGTCCAGATGTTTTGTCTGACCAGCAGGTTGCTGTATCTCTGGTCCAGATGTTTGTTCTGACCAGCAGGTTGCTGTATCTCTGGTCCAGATGTTTGTTCTGACCAGCAGGTTGCTGTATCTCTGGTCCAGATGTTTTGTCTGACCAGCAGGTTGCTGTATCTCTGGTCCAGATGTTTTGTCTGACCAGCAGGTTGCTGTATCTCTGGTCCAGATGTTTGTTCTGACCAGCAGGTTGCTGTATCTCTGGTCCAGATGTTTGTTCTGACCAGCAGGTTGCTGTATCTCTGGTCCAGATGTTTTGTCTGACCAGCAGGTTGCTGTATCTCTGGTCCAGATGTTTTGTCTGACCAGCCAGCCATGTTGTGTGCCTATGTCTCCTCTGTCTACGTCCCAAAAGGCATCCCTTTCCCAATGGTGCTCTGGTCAAAAAGTAGTGCACTAAATAGGGGAATAGGGCGCCATTTGGTCAAAAGTAGTGCACTAAATAGGGGAATAGGGCACCATTTGGTCAAAAGTAGTGTACTAAATAGGGGAATAGGGTGCCATTTGGTCAAAAGTAGTGCACTAAATAGGGGAATAGGGCACCATTTGGTCAAAAGTAGTGCACTAAATAGGGGAATAGGGTGCCATTTGGTCAAAAGTAGTGCACTAAATAGGGGGATAGGGTGCCATTTGGTCAAAAGTAGTGCACTAAATAGGGGGATAGGGGTGTCATTTGGTCAAAAGTAGTGCACTAAATAGGGGGATAGGGTGCCATTTGGTCAAAAGTAGTGCACTAAATAGGGGAATAGGGCACCATTTGGTCAAAAGTAGTGTACTAAATAGGGGAATAGGGTGCCATTTGGTCAAAAGTAGTGCACTAAATAGGGGAATAGGGCACCATTTGGTCAAAAGTAGTGCACTAAATAGGGGAATAGGGTGCCATTTGGTCAAAAGTAGTGCACTAAATAGGGGGATAGGGGTGTCATTTGGTCAAAAGTAGTGCACTAAATAGGGGGATAGGGTGCCATTTGGTCAAAAGTAGTGCACTAAATAGGGGAATAGGGTGCCATTTGGTCAAAAGTAGTGCACTAAATAGGGGAATAGGGTGCCATTTGGTCAAAAGTAGTGCACTAAATAGGGGGATAGGGTGCCATTTGGTCAAAAGTAGTGCACTAAATAGGGGGATAGGGTGCCATTTGGTCAAAAGTAGTGCACTAAATAGGGGGATAGGGTGCCATTTGGTCAAAAGTAGTGCACTAAATAGGGGGATAGGGGTGTCATTTGGTCAAAAGTAGTGCACTAAATAGGGGGATAGGGTGCCATTTGGTCAAAAGTAGTGCACTAAATAGGGGAATAGGGCGCCATTTGGTCAAAAGTAGTGCACTAAATAGGGGAATAGGGCACCATTTGGTCAAAAGTAGTGCACTAAATAGGGGAATAGGGCGCCATTTGGTCAAAAGTAGTGCACTAAATAGGGGAATAGGGTGCCATTTGGTCAAAAGTAGTGCACCTACTTTAGCAGTACTGTATCATTTTAATCATTTTAGTCAATAAGATTCTTGCTACGTAAGCTTAACTTTCTGAACATTCGAGACGTGTAGTCCGCTTGTCATTCCAATTTCCTTGCATTAGCGTAGCCTTTTCTGTAGCCTGTCAACTATGTGTCTGTCTATCCCTGTTCTCTCCTCTCTGCACAGACCATACAAACGCTCCACACCGCGTGGCCGCGACCACCCTAACCTGGTGGTCCCAGCGCGTACGACCCACGTGGAGTTCCAGGTCTCTGGTAGCCTCTGGAACTGCCAATCTGCGGCCAACAAGGCAGAGTTCATCTCAGCCTATGCCTCCCTCCAGTCCCTTGACTTCTTGGCACTGACGGAAACATGGATCACCACAGATAACACTGCTACTCCTACTGCTCTCTCCTCGTCCGCCCACGTGTTCTCGCACACCCCGAGAGCTTCTGGTCAGCGGGGTGGTGGCACCGGGATCCTCATCTCTCCCAAGTGGTCTTTCTCTCTTTCTCCCTTACCCATCTGTCTATTGCCTCCTTTGAATTCCATGCTGTCACAGTTACCAGCCCTTTCAAGCTTAACATCCTTATCATTTATCGCCCTCCAGGTTCCTCGGAGAGTTCATCAATGAGCTTGATGCCTTGATAAGCTCCTTTCCTGAGGACGGCTCACCTCTCACAGTTCTGGGCGACTTTAACCTCCCCACGTCTACCTTTGACTCATTCCTCTCTGCCTCCTTCTTTCCACTCCTCTCCTCTTTTGACCTCACCCTCTCACCCTCCCCCTACTCACAAGGCAGGCAATACGCTTGACCTCATCTTTACTAGATGCTGTTCTTCCACTAACCTCATTGCAACTCCCTCCAAGTCTCCGACCACTACCTTGTATCCTTTTCCCTCTCGCTCTCATCCAACACTTCCCACACTGCCCCTACTCGGATGGTATCGCGCCGTCCCAATCTTCGCTCTCTCTCCCCGCTACTCTCTCCTCTTCCATCCTATCTTCTCTTCCCTCTGCTCAAACTTTCTCCAACCTATCTCCTGATTCTGCCTCCTCAACCCTCCTCTCCTCCCTTACTGCATCCTTTGACTCCCTATGTCCCCTATCCTCCAGGCCGGCTCGGTCCTCCCCTCCCGCTCCGTGGCTCGACGACTCATTGCGAGCTCACAGAACAGGGCTCCGGGCAGCCGAGCGGAAATGGAGGAAAACTCGCCTCCCTGCGGACCTGGCATCCTTTCACTCCCTCCTCTCTACATTTTCCTCCTCTGTCTCTGCTGCTAAAGCCACTTTCTACCATTCTAAATTCCAAGCATCTGCCTCTAACCCTAGGAAGCTCTTTGCCACCTTCTCCTCCCTCCTGAATCCTCCCCCCTCCCTCCTCCCTCTCTGCAGATGACTTCGTCAACCATTTTGAAAAGAAGGTCGATGACATCCGATCCTCGTTTGCTAAGTCAAACGACACCGCTGGTTCTGCTCACACTGCCCTACCCTATGCTCTGACCTCTTTCTCCCTCTCTCTCCAGATGAAATCTCGCGTCTTGTGACGGCCGGCCGCCCAACAACCTGCCCGCTTGACCCTATCCCCTCCTCTCTTCTCCAGACCATTTCCGGAGACCTTCTCCCTTACCTTACCTCGCTCATCAACTCATCCCTGACCGCTGGCTACGTCCCTCCCGTCTTCAAGAGAGCGAGAGTTGCACCCCTTCTGAAAAAACCTACACTCGATCCCTCCGATGTCAACAACTACAGACCAGTATCCCTTCTCTCTTTTCTCTCCAAAACTCTTGAGCGTGCCGTCCTTGGCCAGCTCTACCGCTATCTCTCTCAGAATGACCTTCTTGATCCAAATCAGTCAGGTTTCAAGACTAGTCATTCAACTGAGACTGCTCTTCTCTGTATCACGGAGGCGCTCCGCACTGCTAAAGCTAACTCTCTCTCCTCTGCTCTCATCCTTCTAGACCTATCGGCTGCCTTCGATACTGTGAACCATCAGATCCTCCTCTCCACCCTCTCCGAGTTGGGCATCTCCGGCGCGGCCCACGCTTGGATTGCGTCCTACCTGACAGGTCGCTCCTACCAGGTGGCGTGGCGAGAATCTGTCTCCTCACCACGCGCTCTCACCACTGGTGTCCCCCAGGGCTCTGTTCTAGGCCCTCTCTTATTCTCGCTATACACCAAGTCACTTGGCTCTGTCATAACCTCACATGGTCTCTCCTATCATTGCTATGCAGACGACACACAATTAATCTTCTCCTTTCCCCCTTCTGATGACCAGGTGGCGAATCGCATCTCTGCATGTCTGGCAGACATATCAGTGTGGATGACGGATCACCACCTCAAGCTGAACCTCAGCAAGACGGAGCTCCTCTTCCTCCCGGGAAGGACTGCCCGTTCCATGATCTCGCCATCACGGTTGACAACTCCATTGTGTCCTCCTCCCAGAGCGCTAAGAACCTTGGCGTGATCCTGGACAACACCCTGACGTTCTCAACTAACATCAAGGCGGTGTCCCGTTCCTGTAGGTTCATGCTCTACAACATCCGCAGAGTACGACCCTGCCTCACACAGGAAGCGGCGCAGGTCCTAATCCAGGCACTTGTCATCTCCCGTCTTGATTACTGCAACTCGCTGTTGGCTGGGCTCCCTGCCTGTGCCATTAAACCCCTACAACTCATCCAGAACGCCGCAGCCCGTCTGGTGTTCAACCTTCCCAAGTTCTCTCACGTCACCCCGCTCCTCCGCTCTCTCCACTGGCTTCCAGTTGAAGCTCGCATCCGCTACAAGACCATGGTGCTCGCCACGGAGCTGTGAGGGGAACGGCACCTCAGTACCTCCAGGCTCTGATCAGGCCCTACACCCAAACAAGGGCACTGCGTTCATCCACCTCTGGCCTGCTCGCCTCCCTACCACTGAGGAAGTACAGTTCCCGCTCAGCCCAGTCAAAACTGTTCGCTGCTCTGGCCCCCAATGGTGGAACAAACTCCCTCACGACGCCAGGACAGCGGAGTCAATCACCACCTTCCGGAGACACCTGAAACCCCACCTCTTCAAGGAATACCTAGGATAGGGTAAGTAAGGGTAAGTAATCCTTCTCACCCCCCTTCTCCCCCCAACAAGATTTAGATGCAAGTGGCTGTTCCACTGGTTGTCATAAGGTGTATGCACCAATTTGTAAGTCGCTCTGGATAAGAGCGTCTGCTAAATGACTTAAATGTAAATGTAAAATGTAAATAGGGGGATAGGGTGCCATTTGGTCAAAAGTAGTGCACTAAATAGGGGAAAATAGGGTGCCATTTGGTCAAAAGTAGTGCACTAAATAGGGGGATAGGGTGCCATTTGGTCAAAAGTAGTGCACTAAATAGGGGAATAGGGTGCCATTTGGTCAAAAGTAGTGCACTAAATAGGGGGATAGGGTGCCATTTGAGCCAGCCGTGACCAGTCATGTGTGCTGATGTTGCCTGTGTCTGAAATGACACCCTAAATCCTACTTAGCGCACTACGTTTGACCACATCCCGCCTAGGGCCCCTTTGTTCAAAAGTGAACGCATTAAGTAGTGAATAGGGTGAGATTTGGGACCGCAGCCTAATCAGAGTTGTTGACACAAGTGACCGATGATGAAGTCATCGGTGCGAGAAATGAAAACCCAGGGGAGCGAAGGGAAGAGCAGGGAGAGGAGAAGGGATGGAGGAGGGATAAAACAAGGCGATTGTTTAGTAAAAGACCAGTGGATCATTAGAAAACATGGTAGAGATATCACATGGAGGTTGGTCGCACCTTAAACAGGGAGGACGGGGCTCGTTGGTAAAAGGCTGGAGCGGAGGAGGTGGAATGGTATCACACACATGGTTTTACCATTCAATCTACTCTGTTTTATAGGCATTATTGTGAGTCATCCTCCCCTCACCAGCCTCCACTGACAGAAAGGTGTTGGGGGGGGGGGGGTGTACATGTGTGTCTTAGAGAGAGAGAGAGAGAGAGAGAGAGAGAGAGAGAGAGAGAGAGAGAGAGAGAGAGGGAGAGGGAGAGGGAGAGGGAGAGGGAGAGGGAGAGGGAGAGAGATTGAGACACAGAGAGAGACAAAGACAGAGATGAAGAGAGTGACAGAAAGAGAGTCAGAGACAAAGACAGAGAGAGAGAGAGACAGAGAGAGAGAGAGAGAGAGAGAGACAGAGAGAGAGAGAGAGAGAGAGAGAGAGAGAGAGAGAGAGAGAGAGAGAGAGAGAGAGAGAGAGAGAGAGAGAGAGAGAGAGAGAGAGAGAGAGAGAGAGAGAGAGAGAGAGAGAGAGAGAGAGAGAGAGAGAGAGAGGGAGAGAGGGAGAGGGAGAGGGAGAGGGAGAGGGAGAGAGAGAGAGATTGAGACACAGAGAGAGACAAAGACAGAGATGAAGAGAGTGACAGAAAGAGAGTCAGAGACAAAGATAGAGACAGAGAGAGAGAGAGAGAGACAGAGAGAGAGAGAGAGACAGAGAGAGAGAGAGAGAGAGAGAGAGAGAGACAGAGAGAGAGAGAGAGGGATAGAGAGAGAGAGAGAGGGATAGAGAGAGAGAGACAGAGAGAGAGGCAGAGAGAGAGAGAGAGAGAGAGAGAGAGAGAGAGAGAGATTGAGACAGAGAGAGACAAAGACAGAGATGAAGAGAGTGACAGAAAGAGAGAGAGAGTCAGAGACAGAAGAGAGAGACAGAGAGAGAGAGAGAGAGAGAGAGAGAGAGAGAGAGAGAGAGAGAGAGAGAGAGAGAGAGAGAAGAGAGAGAGAGAGAGAGAGAGAGAGAGAGAGAGAGACAGAGAGAGACAGAGAGAGAGAGGAGAGAGAGAGAGATGAGAGAGAGAGAGAAGAGAGTGAGAAAGAGAGTCAGAGACAAAGATAGAGACAGAGAGAGAGAGAGAGAGAGAGAGAGAGAGAGAGAGAGAGAGAGAGAGAGAGAGAGAGAGAGAGAGAGAGAGAGAGAGAGAGAGAGAGAGAGAGAGAGAGACAGAGAGGGAGACAGAGAGAGAGGGAGACAGAGAGAGAGAGAGAGACAGAGAGAGACACAGAGAGAGAGAGAGAGAGAGACACAGAGAGAGAGAGAGAGAGAGAGAGAGAGAGAGAGAGAGACAGAGGGGAGAGAAATCTTCATCAGAGAGATATAACAGCAGTATGCAGCATCACTGGGATGTTTGGTGAATATCAACATGGTAATATATATGCTAATATTGAAATGTAAATGTAATTTGTTTACATGTATATTTCATGTATGTAAATCCTCTGGCTTAAGACAAGACAAGGGTCTGTGTCCCAAATGGACCCGCGTGGAACCTATTCTCTATGGGTCCTGGTCTAAAGTAGGGCACTATATAGGAACAGGGAGGTATTTGAGACACAGACAATGTAAAAGAAGGATCAGTCAGGTGGGTGGGTGGGGGGGTATTTTTCTCATTATGGGAAAAGGTCCCTATCTTTAATCTAAATGTCAACTCTGTGACAGTAGAGCGAGAGAGAAGGAGAGAGAGAGAGAGAGAGAGAGAGAGATGGAGAGATGGAAAGAGAGAGATGGAGAGATGGAGAGATGAGAGAGAGAGATGGAGAGATGAGAGAGAGAGATGGAGAGATGGAGAGAGAGAGAGAGACAGAGAGAGATGGAGAGATGGAGAGAGAGAGAGAGAAAGAGAGAGATGGAGAGATGAGAGAGAGAGATGGAGAGATGAGAGAGAGAGATGGAGAGGAGAGAGGGAGAGAGAGATGGAGAGATGAGAGAGAGAGATGGAGAGATGGAGAGAGAGGAGAGAGGGGAAGATGGA
>NW_026277004.1:25000-30000 GCF_023373465.1 Oncorhynchus keta
AATGTACTATACTATATGATACTATACTATACTGCAGTACGAGTGTGTCCCCTACAGTAAGTACTACACTATACATACTA
Organism: Oncorhynchus keta; assembly: GCF_023373465.1. Taxonomy (NCBI): domain Eukaryota; kingdom Metazoa; phylum Chordata; class Actinopteri; order Salmoniformes; family Salmonidae; genus Oncorhynchus; species Oncorhynchus keta. The sequence goes on from NW_026277004.1 coordinate 25,081, forward strand.
TACTACTATACTATACTACTATACTGCTATACTACTACAATGTACTATACTATATGATACTATACTATACTGCAGTACGAGTGTGTCCCCTACAGTAAGTACTACACTATACTACTATACTTCTATACTATACTACTATACTGCTATACTACTACAATGTACTATACTATATGATACTATACTATACTGCAGTACGAGTGTGTCCCCTACAGTAAGTACTACACTATACTACTATACTGCTATACTACTACAATGTACTATACTATATGATACTATACTATACTGCTATACTACTACACTGTACTGCACTATACTACTATACTGTACTATACTATACTACTATACTGCTATACTACTACAATGTACTATATGATACTATACTATACTATACTGCAGTACGAGTGTGTCCCCTACAGTAAGTACTACACTATACATACTATGCTGTACTATACTATACTACTATACTGCTATACTACTACAATGTACTATACTATATGATACTATACTATACTGCAGTACAGTGTGTCCCCTACAGTAAGTACTACACTATACATACTATACTGTACTATACTATACAATTATACTGCTATACTACTACACTGTACTGCACTATACTATCCCATCTACACTGTACTGCACTATACTATGCTATATGATACTATACTATACTATACTATACTGCAGTACGAGCATGTCCCGTACAGTAAGTACGACACTATACATACTATACTGTACTATGCTATACTATACTATCCCATACTACACTCTACCGCACTATACTATGCTATATGATACTATGCTATACTGCAGTACGAGCATGTCCCGTACAGTAAGTACGACACTATACATACTATACTGTACTATACTATACTATATTATACTACACTACACTGCACTATACTATGCTATATGATACTATACTGCAGTACAAGTGTGTCCCGTACAGTAAGTACTACACTATACTATACTACACTATACTACAGTATGAGGTGCCCCCCTACAGTAAGTACTACTATAAACTACTTTATTACTACACATTATAACATACTATATTAGGTAATCATATTATACTATATTGTATATTTATCAAACTATGATTTGCATCTGCTATAGTTTTTACTTTGGGAAATACTTATGAAACTCAGGTACACTATCCAACAATACTATACTTTATACAGTGGGAAACTCATGTACTCCATACAACAATATTCTACTATATACCTTGGGAAATACTGATGGACCTCATGTACTCCATACAACAATATTAGATTATATACTGTGGGAAATACTGATGGAACTCATGTACTCCACACAACAATATTCTACTATATACCTTGGGAAATACTGATGGAACTCATGTACTCCATAAAACATTGTTTTTAACATTAAAATGTTTCCATCTGGCTCAATGTCTGGAGATTGAAATAGCAGGAACTTATGAACGGATAAGAATGTTTGAGAAGATATTATTTACATCACCACAGCCATAACGGGCCTCGGACAAACACCAGCGATGTGGAAATCATTTATGAGATCTTCCTGGAATCTCAGCTTTTCCAACAGGAAAGAAGGGAAGGGAGGGTGAGCTTAAATGACCGTCTGACCTCCGACCCTTCTGTTGACAGACTTCAGTTTGGGAAAAAAGACTGACGTCTGAAATAGGAGGAGCTAAAACTCAGTAAAGAGATATTTTTTAACCATTTATATCAGTGATTCATCCATCATTTATAACACTGATTCATCCATCAATTATAACAGTGATTCATCCATCATTTATATCAGTGATTCATCCATCATTTATAACAGTGATTCATCCATCATTTATAACAGTGATTCATCCATCATTTATATCAGTGATTCATCCATCATTTATAACAGTGATTCATCCATCATTTATAACAGTGATTCATCCATCATTTATATAATTTATAACAGTGATTCATCCATCATTTATATCAGTGATTCATCCATCATTTACAACAGTGATTCATCCATCATTTATATCAGTGATTCATCCATCATGTATAACAGTGATTCATCCATCATTTACATCAGTGATTCATCCATCATTTATATCAGTGATTCATCCATCATTTACAACAGTGATTCATCCATCATTTATAACAGTGATTCATCCATCATTTATATCAGTGATTCATCCATCATTTATATCAGTGATTCATCCATCCTTTATAACAGTGATTCATCCATCATTTATATCATTTATAACAGTGATTCATCCATCATTTATATCAGTGATTCATCCATCATTTATATCATTTATATCAGTGATTCATCCATCCTTTATATCAGTGATTCATCCACCATTTATATCAGTGATTCATCCATCATTTATAACAGTGATTCATCCATCATTTATAACAGTGATTCATCCATCATTTATAACAGTGATTCATCCATCATTTATATCATTTATAACAGTGATTCATCCATCATTTATATCAGTGATTCATCCATCATTTATATCATTTATATCAGTGATTCATCCATCCTTTATATCAGTGATTCATCCATCATTTATAACAGTGATTCATCCATCATTTATAACAGTGATTCATCCATCATTTATATCAGTGATTCATCCATCATTTATAACAGTGATTCATCCATCATTTATAACAGTGATTCACCCATAATTTATATCAGTGATTCATCCATCATTTACAACAGAGATTCATCCATCATTTATAACAGTGATTCATCCATAATTTATATCAGTGATTCATCCATCATTTATAACAGTGATTCATCCATCATTTATAACAGTGATTCATCCATCATTTATAACAGTGATTCATCCATCATATATAACAGTGATTCATCCATCATTTATATCAGTGATTCATCCATCATTTATATCAGTGATTCATCCATCATTTATATCATTTATAACAGTGATTCATCCATCATTTATATCAGTGATTCATCCATCATTTATAACAGTGATTCATCCATCATTTATAACAGTGATTCATCCATCATTTATATCAGTGATTCATCCATCATTTATATCATTTATAACAGTGATTCATCCATCATTTATAACAGTGATTCATCCATCATTTATAACAGTGATTCATCCATCATTTATAACAGTGATTCATCCATCCTTTATAACAGTGATTCATCCATCATTTATAACAGTGATTCATCCATCATTTATATCATTTATAACAGTGATTCATCCATCATTTATAGCAGTGATTCATCGATCATTTATATCAGTGATTCATGCATCATTTATATCAGTGATTCATCCATCATTTATATCATTTATAACAGTGATTCATCCATCATTTATAACAGTAATTCATCCATCTTTTATAACAGTGATTCATCCATCATTTATATCAGTGATTCATCCATCATTTATAACAGTGATTCATCCATCATTTATAACAGTGATTCATCCATCATTTATAACAGTAATTCATCCATCTTTTATAACAGTGATTCATCCATCCTTTATAACAGTGATTCATCCATAATTTATAACAGTGATTCATCCATCATTTATATAATTTATAACAGTGATTCATCCATCATTTATAGCAGTGATTCATCCATCATTTATATCAGTGATTCATCCATCATTTATATCAGTGATTCATCCATCATTTATATAATTTATAACAGTGATTCATCCATCATTTATAACAGTGATTCATCCATTATTTATATCAGTGATTCATCCATCATTTATAACAGTGATTCATCCATCATTTATAACAGTGATTCATCCATCATTTATATCATTTATAACAGTGATTCATCCATCATTTATATCAGTGATTCATCCATCATTTATAACAGTGATTCATCCATCATTTATAACAGTTATTCATCCATCCTTTATAACAGTGATTCATCCATCATTTATATCAGTGATTCATCCATCATTTATATCAGTGATTCATCCATCATTTATATCAGTGATTCATCCATCATTTATAACAGTGATTCATCCATCATTTATATCAGTGATTCATCCATCATTTATATCAGTGATTCATCCATCATTTATAACAGTGATTCATCCATCATTTATATCATTTATAACAGTGATTCATCCATCATTCATATCAGTGATTCATCCATCATTTATAACAGTGATTCATCCATCATTTATAACAGTGATTCATCCATCATTTATATCATTTATAACAGTGATTCATCCATCATTCATATCAGTGATTCATCCATCATTTATATAAGTGATTGATCCATCATTTATAACAGTGATTCATCCATCATTTATAACAGTGATTCATCCAACATTTATGTCAGTGATTCATCCAACATTTATATCAGTGATTCATCCATCATTTATATCAGTGATTCATCCATCATTTATAACAGTGATTCATCCATCATTTATATCAGTGATTAATCCATCATTTACATCAGTGATTCATCCATCATTTATAACAGTGATTCATCCATCATTTATAACAGTGATTCATCCATCATTTATATCAGTGATTCATCCATCATTTATAACAGTGATTCATCCATCATTTATATCAGTGATTCATCCGTCATTTATAACAGTGATTCATCCATCATTTATATCAGTGATTCATCCATCATTTATATAATTTGTAACAGTGATTCATCCATCATTTATAACAGTGATTCATCCATCATTTATATCAGTGATTCATCCATCATTTATATCAGTGATTCATCCATCATTTATGACAGTGATTCATCCATCATTTATATCAGTAATTCATCCATCATTTATATCAGTGATTCATCCATCATTTATAACAGTGATTCATCCATCATTTATAACAGCTACAGGTATATCTGTGCATTGGAATATAATCTGGCCTGGCATCGTTCTCCTCTCCTCTCCTCTCCATCTTATCTCCTCTCCTCTTATCAGTGATTCTC
>NW_026277004.1:32500-57500 GCF_023373465.1 Oncorhynchus keta
CTCCTCTCTTCCTCTCTTCCTCTCTCCCTCTCTTCCTCTCTCACTCTCTCCCTCTCCCTCTCTTCCTCTCTCCCTCTCTTCCTCTCTCTCTCTCCTCTCTCCCTCTCTTCCTCTCTCCCTCTCTTCCTCTCTCCCTCTCTTCCTCTCTTCCTCTCTCTCCCTCTCTCCCTCTCTTCCTCCCTTCCTGGTTCCATTCAGACGTCACTGGTTCCATTCAGACATCACTGGTACCATTCAGACATCACTGGTACCATTCAGACATCACTGGTTCCATTCAGACATCACTGGTTCCATTCAGACATCACTGGTACCATTCAGACATCACTGGTACCATTCAGACATCACTGGTACCATTCAGACATGACTGGTACCATTCAGACATCACTGGTCCCATTCAGACATCACTGGTTCCATTCAGACATCACTGGTTCCATTCAGACATCACTGGTACCATTCAGACATCACTGGTTCCATTCAGACATCACTGGTTCCATTCAGACATCACTGGTACCATTCAGACATCACTGGTACCATTCAGACATCACTGGTTCCATTCAGACATCACTGGTCCCATTCAGACATCACTGGTACCATTCAGACATCACTGGTTCCATTCAGACATCACTGGTACCATTCAGACATCACTGGTTCCATTCAGACATCACTGGTACCATTCAGACATCACTGGTTCCATTCAGACATCACTGGTTCCATTCAGACATCACTGGTTACATTCAGACATCACTGGTTCCATTCAGACATCATACTTAACACAGAATCCTAGACATTAACACTCTGGGCCCGAGGAACAACTCTGGGCCCTGCCATGGGGAACAACTCTGGACCCTGCCATGGTGAGCAACTCTGGGCCCTACTGTGGTGAACAACTCTGGGCCCTACTGTGGAGATCAACTCTGGGCCCTGCCATGGAGAACAACTCTGAACCCTGATGTGAGTAAACAGCTCTGGGCCCTACTGTGGTGATCAACTCTGGGCCCTACTGTGGTGATCAACTCTGGGCCCTACTGTGGTGATCAACTCTGGGCCCTACTGTGGTGAACAACTCTGGGCCCTACTGTGGAGATCAACTCTGGGCCCTACTGTGGAGATCAACTCTGGGCCATACTGTGGAGATCAACTCTGGGCCCTACCGTGGTGAACAACTCTGGGCCCTACCGTAGAGAACAACTCTGGGCCCTACTGTAGTAAACAACTCTGGGCCCTACTGTGGTGATCAACTCTGGGCCCTACTGTAGAGATCAACTCTGGGCCCTACTGTGGTAAACAACTCTGCGCCCTACTGTGGTGATCAACTCTGGGCCCTACTGTGGTGAACAACTCTGGTCCCTGCTGTGGTAAATCAACTCTGGGCCCTGCCGTGGAGATCAACTCTGGGCCCTACTGTAGAGATCAACTCTGGGCCCTACTGTAGAGATCAACTCTGGGCCCTGCCGTGGAGATCAACTCTGGGCCCTGCCGTGGTGATAAGAAATGTCTGTCCTATGCTATAAGCAATGATAACCTGTCATTTGACCTCGCTCATATAACGTGTCACCATTTACATTTCCTGGGCCTGTACTTCATTCATTACCATGAAGTTCTCCAACAACACCTACAATTACCTTATTAGCTTAGTAGTGTGACATAGCATGACACTGTATTTATCAAAGGCTTTAGTTAGCCATATGCTAATAATGCACACTCAATTTAACATAGGAGTTAGCGACACGTTAGTAATACACCCACCCGGTCTATTTCAGTCAATTTGTGTAGTGGCATGTAAACAGTACTTATCATAGGAATTATTTAGCGATATGCTAATAAATAACCACTCGTTTTATAATAGGAGTTAGCGATATGCTAATAATATACACTCATTTTATCATAGGAGTTAGCGATTTGCTAATAATATACACTCATTTTATAATAGGAGTTAGCGATATGCTAATAATATCCATTCATTTTATCATAGGAGTTAGCGATACGCTGGTAATATACCCCCACGCGATCTATTTCAGAACAACGGCATTGTTGCTCTGTGTTAAAGCTAATTAGTAGATACAATCATCTTGTTCTCCCTATTATGACCGTTCTGTCAGATCTTTGTAAAACACCAGGAATTACTGTGTAACACACACACACACACACACACACACACACACACACACACACACACACACACACACACACACACACACACACACAGTATGCACACACGCACGTAGACATATGCATGCACACACACGCACACATGCACACACAAACACACACTTCAATTATGATCTAAAACCCAGAAATCACTTGATAAGGCCCCCACGGAACACTGGAGCACTGTCGGCATGGAGACCAGGGCTCTCGATTACCAATTTATATCTGAGAGAGCGTGAGAGAGAGAGAGAGAGAGAGAGAGAGAGAGAGAGAGAGAGAGAGAGAGAGAGAGAGAGAGAGAGGTTGGTGTAGGAGAGGGCGAGAGGAGGGTGGGAGAGGGGAAGAGGAGGAGAGGAAAGAGCGAGAAAGAGGGAGTGAGGTGGAGATGGAGAGGGATTGGAGAGGTGGAGGGGAGACAGGAGATAGAAGAGGGTGTGGAAGAGATAGAGAAGAGGAGGGTGAGGTACAGAGATACAGAGGAAGAGCTGAATTAGATCCATGTCATGAAGTTATTGATGGTATACTGGGTTGTATGAGAGGAGAGGAGGGAGGGAGGGAGGGAGAGAGAGAGAGAGAGAGAGAGAGAGAGAGAGAGAGAGAGAGAGAGAGAGAGAGAGAGAGAGAGAGAGAGAGAGAGAGAGAGAGAGAGAGAGAGAGAGAGAGAGAGAGGAGAGAGAGAGAGAGAGAGAGGGAGAGAGGAGGGAGAGGTGGAGAAATAGAGAGAGGGAGGGAGGAAGGGAGGTGGAGAAATGGAGAGAGAGGGAGAGAGAGAGAGGGAGAGAGGAGAGAGAGAGAGAGAGAGGAGGGAGAGGAGGGAGGGAGGGAGGTGGAGAAATAGAGAGAGGGAGAGAGAGAGGAAGGGAGGTGGAGAAATAGAGAGAGGGAGAGATAGAGGAAGGGAGGTGGAGAAATAGAGAGAGGGAGGGAGGAAGGGAGGTGGAGAAATGGAGAGAGGGAGGGAGGGAGGGAGGGAGGTGGATAAATAGAGAGAGAGAGAGAGAGAAGGGAGGTGGAGAAATAGAGAGAGGGAGGGAGGAAGGGAGGTGGAGAAATGGAGAGGGAGGGAGGGAGGGAGGTGGAGAAATGGGAGGGAGGGAGGGAGGGAGGTGGAGAAATGGAGAGAGAGAGAGAGAGGAGGAAGGGAGGTGGAGAAATAGAGAGAGGGAGGGAGGAAGGGAGGTGTAGAAATGGAGAGAGAGGGAGGGAGGGAGGGAGGTGGAGAAATTGAGAGAGAGGGAGGGAGGGAGGGAGGTGGAGAAATGGAGAGAGAGGGAGGGAGGGAGGGAGGGAGGTGGAGAAATGGAGAGAGAGAGAGAAATAGAGAGGGAGAGAGGAAGGGAGGTGGATAAATAGAGAGAGAGAGAGAGAGGGAGGGGGAGAAATAGAGAGAGAGAGGGAGGGAGGGAGGTGGAGAAATGGGGAGAGGGAGGGAGGAAGGGAGGTGGAGAAATGGAGAGAGAGAGAGAGAGGAAGGGAGGTGGAGAAATAGAGAGAGAGAGAGAGAGGAAGGGAGGTGGAGAAATAGAGAGAGAGAGAGAGGAAGGGAGGTGGTGAAATGGAGTTGAGAGAGATGGTGAGAGAAAATAGCTAAATGTAATACTAGTAGTTTGTTATCACACTGTAGCTAAATGTAATAATAGTAGTTTGTTATCACACTGTAGTGTGACCTGTGTGTCGTCTTTACATTTCCTCCCTTTAAGGAGTGCAGCCTGATCACTAGAAATAGACGTTGATATCGGTACGTTTGAAAAGGTCCCTGTTGAACATCGATATTAATGCCTTCCTTGGCGCCTACAAAATAAAACCGATTGCCGCGATGCTCCGAGTTGGAGCTGCTCAGACCACTGCACGACGACACACCGCTGTACCAAGACACCAGAATATTGATGATACTTCATGGTAATAGCCAGTCCCTTTATCTAGGATTTTGTTTTAAGCATCCCCCAAAAAACATAGCCCTGACCTTAACCACTAAACCAATCTGTTTCTGGTTTAGTCCTGTAACCATGCAGAATTAACCCTGTAACCATGTAGAATTAACGCTGTAACCATGTAGAATTAACCCTGTAACCATGTAGAATTAACCCTGTAACCATGCAGAATTAACCCTGTAACCATGCAGAATTAACCCTGTAACCATGCAGAATTAACCCTGTAACCATGTAGAATTAACCCTGTAACCATGCAGAATTATCCCTGTAACCATGTAGAATTAACCCTGTAACCATGCATAATTATCCCTGTAACCATGTAGAATTAACCCTGTAACCATGTAGAATTAACCCTGTAACCATGTAGAATTAACCCTGTAACCATGTAGAATTATCCCTGTAACCATGCAGAATTAACCCTGTAACCATGCAGAATTAACCCTGTAACCATGCAGAATTAACCCTGTAACCATGCAGAATTATCCCTGTAACCATGTAGAATTAACCCTGTAACCATGTAGAATTATCCCTGTAACCATGTAGAATTAACCCTGTAACCATGTAGAATTAACCCTGTAACCATGCAGAATTAACCCTGTAACCATGCAGAATTAACCCTGTAACCATGCAGAATTAACCCTGTAACCATGTAGAATTATCCCTGTAACCATGTAGAATTAACCCTGTAACCATGTAGAATTAACCCTGTAACCATGTAGAATTATCCCTGTAACCATGCAGAATTAACCCTGTAACCATGCAGAATTAAACCTGTAACCATGCAGAATTAACCCTGTAACCATGCAGAATTAACCCTGTAACCATGGAGAATTAACCCTGTAACCATGCAGAATTAATGCGTCAAAAATAGACATTCATCCATAATAAGTCACATTTTGAAAGGGAAAATATGAGATCTTGTTGAAAACGTGACAAGAGGTTGTGAAGGATAACTGGTGTTGATTCTGTCCCCGACCTGGGTGATCCTGCCAGTAGCATATGTCTGAAAGATTGAGCCATTCAAGTCTAAGTACACACGGCCGCTACAGTGAAACTGGGAATGGCTCATTAAATCAGTTACCCTGTTCCCTATATAGTGTATTATACTACTATAGACCCTGTTCCCTATATAGTGTATTATACTACTATAGACCCTGTTCCCTATATAGTGTATTATACTATAGACCCTGTTCCCTATATAGTGTATTATACTATAGACCCTGTTCCCTATATAGTGTATTATACTATAGACCCTGTTCCCTATATAGTGTATTATACTATAGACCCTGTTCCCTATATAGTGTATTATATTACTATAGACCCTGTTCCCTATATAGTGTATTATACTATAGACCCTGTTCCCTATATAGTGTATTATACTACTATAGACCCTGTTCCCTATATAGTGTATTATACTATAGACCCTGTTCCCTATATAGTGTATTATATTACTATAGACCCTGTTCCCTATATAGTGTATTATATATACTATAGACCCTGTTCCCTATATAGTGTATTATACTATAGACCCTGTTCCCTATATAGTGTATTATACTACTATAGACCCTGTTCCCTATATAGTGTATTATATATACTATAGACCCTGTTCCCTATATAGTGTATTATACTATAGACCCTGTTCCCTATATAGTGTATTATACTACTATAGACCCTGTTCCCTATATAGTGTATTATACTACTATAGACCCTGTTCCCTATATAGTGTAGTATACTATAGACCCTGTTCCCTATATAGTGTATTATACTACTATAGACCCTGTTCCCTATATAGTGTAGTATACTACTATAGACCCTGTTCCCTATATAGTGTAGTATACTACTATAGACCCTGTTCCCTATATAGTGTAGTATACTACTATAGACCCTGTTCCCTATATAGTGTATTATACTATAGACCCTGTTCCCTATATAGTGTATTATACTATAGACCCTGTTCCCTATATAGTGTAGTATACTACTATAGACCCTGTTCCCTATATAGTGTATTATACTATAGACCCTGTTCCCTATATAGTGTATTATACTACTATAGACCCTGTTCCCTATATAGTGTATTATACTATAGACCCTGTTCCCTATATAGTGTATTATACTACTATAGACCCTGTTCCCTATATAGTGTATTATACTACTATAGACCCTGTTCCCTATATAGTGTATTATACTACTATAGACCCTGTTCCCTATATAGTGTAGTATACTATAGACCCTGTTCCCTATATAGTGTATTATACTACTATAGACCCTGTTCCCTATATAGTGTATTATACTACTATAGACCCTGTTCCCTATATAGTGTATTATACTATAGACCCTGTTCCCTATATAGTGTATTATACTACTATAGACCCTGTTCCCTATATAGTGTATTATACTACTATAGACCCTGTTCCCTATATAGTGTAGTATACTATAGACCCTGTTCCCTATATAGTGTATTATACTACTATAGACCCTGTTCCCTATATAGTGTATTATACTACTATAGACCCTGTTCCCTATATAGTGTGTTATACTATAGACCCTGTTCCCTATATAGTGTGTTATACTATAGACCCTGTTCCCTATATAGTGTATTATACTACTATAGACCCTGTTCCCTATATAGTGTATTATACTACTATAGACCCTGTTCCCTATATAGTGTATTATACTACTATAGACCCTGTTCCCTATATAGTGTATTATACTACTATAGACCCTGTTCCCTATATAGTGTATTATACTACTATAGACCCTGTTCCCTATATAGTGTATTATACTATAGACCCTGTTCCCTATATAGTGTATTATACTACTATAGACCCTGTTCCCTATATAGTGTATTATACTATAGACCCTGTTCCCTATATAGTGTATTATACTATAGACCCTGTTCCCTATATAGTGTATTATACTACTATAGACCCTGTTCCCTATATAGTGTATTATACTACTATAGACCCTGTTCCCTATATAGTGTATTATACTATAGACCCTGTTCCCTATATAGTGTATTATACTACTATAGACCCTGTTCCCTATATAGTGTGTTATACTATAGACCCTGTTCCCTATATAGTGTATTATACTACTATAGACCCTGTTCCCTATATAGTGTATTATACTACTATAGACCCTGTTCCCTATATAGTGTGTTATACTATAGACCCTGTTCCCTATATAGTGTATTATACTACTATAGACCCTGTTCCCTATATAGTGTATTATACTACTATAGACCCTGTTCCCTATATAGTGTATTATACTACTATAGACCCTGTTCCCTATATAGTGTGTTATACTATAGACCCTGTTCCCTATATAGTGTGTTATACTACTATAGACCCTGTTCCCTATATAGTGTATTATACTACTATAGACCCTGTTCCCTATATAGTGTATTATACTACTATAGACCCTGTTCCCTATATAGTGTATTATACTACTATAGACCCTGTTCCCTATATAGTGTATTATACTACTATAGAACCTGTTCCCTATATAGTGTATTATACTACTATAGACCCTGTTCCCTATATAGTGTATTATACTACTATAGACCCTGTTCCCTATATAGTGTATTATACTACTATAGACCCTGTTCCCTATATAGTGTATTATACTACTATAGACCCTGTTCCCTATATAGTGTATTATACTATAGACCCTGTTCCCTATATAGTGTATTATACTATAGACCCTGTTCCCTATATAGTGTATTATACTACTATAGACCCTGTTCCCTATATAGTGTATTATACTACTATAGACCCTGTTCCCTATATAGTGTATTATACTACTATAGACCCTGTTCCCTATATAGTGTATTATACTACTATAGACCCTGTTCCCTATATAGTGTATTATACTATAGACCCTGTTCCCTATATAGTGTATTATACTATAGACCCTGTTCCCTATATAGTGTATTATACTACTATAGACCCTGTTCCCTATATAGTGTATTATACTACTATAGACCCTGTTCCCTATATAGTGTATTATACTATAGACCCTGTTCCCTATATAGTGTATTATACTATAGACCCTGTTCCCTATATAGTGTATTATATTACTATAGACCCTGTTCCCTATATAGTGTATTATACTATAGACCCTGTTCCCTATATAGTGTATTATACTACTATAGACCCTGTTCCCTATATAGTGTGGTATACTACTATAGACCCTGTTCCCTATATAGTGTATTATACTACTATAGACCCTGTTCCCTATATAGTGTAGTATACTACTATAGACCCTGTTCCCTATATAGTGTAGTATACTATAGACCCTGTTCCCTATATAGTGTATTATATTACTATAGACCCTGTTCTCTATATAGTGTATTATACTACTATAGACCCTGTTCCCTATATAGTGTATTATACTATAGACCCTGTTCCCTATATAGTGTATTATACTATAGACCCTGTTCCCTATATAGTGTATTATACTATAGACCCTGTTCCCTATATAGTGTGGTATACTACTATAGACCCTGTTCCCTATATAGTGTAGTATACTATAGACCCTGTTCCCTATATAGTGTATTATACTACTATAGACCCTGTTCCCTATATAGTGTAGTATACTACTATAGACCCTGTTCCCTATATAGTGTATTATACTATAGACCCTGTTCCCTATATAGTGTATTATACTATAGACCCTGTTCCCTATATAGTGTATTATACTATAGACCCTGTTCCCTATATAGTGTGGTATACTACTATAGACCCTGTTCCCTATATAGTGTATTATACTACTATAGACCCTGTTCCCTATATAGTGTATTATACTATAGACCCTGTTCCCTATATAGTGTATTATACTATAGACCCTGTTCCCTATATAGTGTATTATACTATAGACCCTGTTCCCTATATAGTGTATTATACTATAGACCCTGTTCCCTATATAGTGTATTATACTACTATAGACCCTGTTCCCTATATAGTGTATTATACTACTATAGACCCTGTTCCCTATATAGTGTATTATACTACTATAGACCCTGTTCCCTATATAGTGTATTATACTACTATAGACCCTGTTCCCTATATAGTGTAGTATACTACTATAGACCCTGTTCCCTATATAGTGTATTATACTACTATAGACCCTGTTCCCTATATAGTGTATTATACTATAGACCCTGTTCCCTATATAGTGTAGTATACTATAGACCCTGTTCCCTATATAGTGTATTATACTACTATAGACCCTGTTCCCTATATAGTGTAGTATACTATAGACCCTGTTCCCTATATAGTGTATTATACTACTATAGACCCTGTTCCCTATATAGTGTAGTATACTATAGACCCTGTTCCCTATATAGTGTGTTATACTACTATAGACCCTGTTCCCTATATAGTGTATTATACTACTATAGACCCTGTTCCCTATATAGTGTATTATACTATAGACCCTGTTCCCTATATAGTGTATTATACTACTATAGACCCTGTTCCCTATATAGTGTATTATACTATAGACCCTGTTCCCTATATAGTGTATTATACTACTATAGACCCTGTTCCCTATATAGTGTATTATACTACTATAGACCCTGTTCCCTATATAGTGTATTATACTACTATAGACCCTGTTCCCTATATAGTGTATTATACTATAGACCCTGTTCCCTATATAGTGTAGTATACTATAGACCCTGTTCCCTATATAGTGTAGTATACTATAGACCATGTTCCCTATATAGTGTGTTATACTATAGACCCTGTTCCCTATATAGTGTATTATACTATAGACCCTGTTCCCTATATAGTATGTTATACTACTATAGACCCTGTTCCCTATATAGTGTGTTATACTACTATAGACCCTGTTCCCTATATAGTGTATTATACTACTATAGACCCTGTTCCCTATATAGTGTGTTATACTACTATAGACCCTGTTCCCTATATAGTGTGTTATACTACTATAGACCCTGTTCCCTATATAGTGTATTATACTACTACAGACCCTGTTCCCTATATAGTGTAGTATACTATAGACCCTGTTCCCTATATAGTGTATTATACTATAGACCCTGTTCCCTATATAGTGTATTATACTATAGACCCTGTTCCCTATATAGTGTATTATACTATAGACCCTGTTCCCTATATAGTGTATTATACTATAGACCCTGTTCCCTATATAGTGTATTATACTACTATAGACCCTGTTCCCTATATAGTGTATTATACTATAGACCCTGTTCCCTATATAGTGTATTATACTACTATAGACCCTGTTCCCTATATAGTGTATTATACTATAGACCCTGTTCCCTATATAGTGTATTATACTACTATAGACCCTGTTCCCTATATAGTGTGTTATACTACTATAGACCCTGTTCCCTATATAGTGTATTATACTACTATAGACCCTGTTCCCTATATAGTGTATTATACTATAGACCCTGTTCCCTATATAGTGTGTTATACTATAGACCCTGTTCCCTATATAGTGTGTTATACTATAGACCCTGTTCCCTATATAGTGTATTATACTATAGACCCTGTTCCCTATATAGTGTATTATACTATAGACCCTGTTCCCTATATAGTGTATTATACTACTATAGACCCTGTTCCCTATATAGTGTATTATACTATAGACCCTGTTCCCTATATAGTGTAGTATACTACTATAGACCCTGTTCCCTATATAGTGTATTATACTATAGACCCTGTTCCCTATATAGTGTATTATACTACTATAGACCCTGTTCTCTATATAGTGTATTATACTATAGACCCTGTTCCCTATTTAGTGTAGTATACTACTATAGACCCTGTTCCCTATATAGTGTATTATACTACTATAGACCCTGTTCCCTATATAGTGTATTATACTATAGACCCTGTTCCCTATATAGTGTATTATACTACTATAGACCCTGTTCCCTATATAGTGTATTATACTACTATAGACCCTGTTCCCTATATAGTGTATTATACTACTATAGACCCTGTTCCCTATATAGTGTATTATACTATAGACCCTGTTCCCTATATAGTGTATTATACTATAGACCCTGTTCCCTATATAGTGTATTATACTATAGACCCTGTTCCCTATATAGTGTATTATACTATAGACCCTGTTCCCTATATAGTGTGTTATACTACTATAGACCCTGTTCCCTATATAGTGTATTATACTACTATAGACCCTGTTCTCTATATAGTGTATTATACTACTATAGACCCTGTTCCCTATATAGTGTATTATACTACTATAGACCCTGTTCCCTATATAGTGTATTATACTACTATAGACCCTGTTCTCTATATAGTGTATTATACTACTATAGACCCTGTTCCCTATATAGTGTATTATACTACTATAGACCCTGTTCCCTATATAGTGTATTATACTACTATAGACCCTGTTCCCTATATAGTGTATTATACTACTATAGACCCTGTTCCCTATATAGTGTAGTATACTACTATAGACCCTGTTCCCTATATAGTGTATTATACTACTATAGACCCTGTTCCCTATATAGTGTATTATACTACTATAGACCCTGTTCCCTATATAGTGTATTATACTATAGACCCTGTTCCCTATATAGTGTATTATACTATAGACCCTGTTCCCTATATAGTGTATTATACTATAGACCCTGTTCCCTATATAGTGTATTATACTATAGACCCTGTCCCTATATAGTGTATTATACTACTATAGACCCTGTTCCCTATATAGTGTATTATACTACTATAGACCCTGTTCCCTATATAGTGTGTTATACTATAGACCATGTTCCCTATATAGTGTGTTATACTACTATAGACCCTGTTCCCTATATAGTGTATTATACTACTATAGACCCTGTTCCCTATATAGTGTATTATACTACTATAGACCCTGTTCCCTATATAGTGTATTATATACTATAGACCCTGTTCCCTATATAGTGTATTATACTACTATAGACCCTGTTCCCTATATAGTGTATTATACTACTATAGACCCTGTTCCCTATATAGTGTATTATATTACTATAGACCCTGTTCCCTATATAGTGTATTATACTACTATAGACCCTGTTCCCTATATAGTGTATTATACTACTATAGACCCTGTTCCCTATATAGTGTATTATACTATAGACCCTGTTCCCTATATAGTGTATTATACTATAGACCCTGTTCCCTATATAGTGTACTATGTATTATATTACTATAGACCCTGTTCCCTATATAGTGTATTATACTACTATAGACCCTGTTCCCTATATAGTGTATTATACTACTATAGACCCTGTTCCCTATATAGTGTATTATACTACTATAGACCCTGTTCCCTATATAGTGTATTATACTACTATAGACCCTGTTCCCTATATAGTGTATTATACTACTATAGACCCTGTTCCCTATATAGTGTATTATACTACTATAGACCCTGTTCCCTATATAGTGTATTATACTACTATAGACCCTGTTCCCTATATAGTGTATTATACTATAGACCCTGTTCCCTATATAGTGTATTATACTATAGACCCTGTTCCCTATATAGTGTATTATACTACTATAGACCCTGTTCCCTATATAGTGTATTATACTACTATAGACCCTGTTCCCTATATAGTGTATTATACTATAGACCCTGTTCCCTATATAGTGTATTATACTATAGACCCTGTCCCCTATATAGTGTATTATATTACTATAGACCCTGTTCCCTATATAGTGTATTATACTATAGACCCTGTTCCCTATATAGTGTATTATACTACTATAGACCCTGTTCCCTATATAGTGTGGTATACTACTATAGACCCTGTTCCCTATATAGTGTATTATACTACTATAGACCCTGTTCCCTATATAGTGTAGTATACTACTATAGACCCTGTTCCCTATATAGTGTAGTATACTATAGACCCTGTTCCCTATATAGTGTATTATATTACTATAGACCCTGTTCTCTATATAGTGTATTATACTACTATAGACCCTGTTCCCTATATAGTGTATTATACTATAGACCCTGTTCCATATATAGTGTATTATACTATAGACCCTGTTCCCTATATAGTGTATTATACTATAGACCCTGTTCCCTATATAGTGTGGTATACTACTATAGACACTGTTCCCTATATAGTGTATTATACTATAGACCCTGTTCCCTATATAGTGTATTATACTACTATAGACCCTGTTCCCTATATAGTGTAGTATACTACTATAGACCCTGTTCCCTATATAGTGTATTATACTATAGACCCTGTTCCCTATATAGTGTATTATACTATAGACCCTGTTCCCTATATAGTGTATTATACTATAGACCCTGTTCCCTATATAGTGTGGTATACTACTATAGACCCTGTTCCCTATATAGTGTAGTATACTACTATAGACCCTGTTCCCTATATAGTGTATTATACTATAGACCCTGTTCCCTATATAGTGTATTATACTATAGACCCTGTTCTCTATATAGTGTAGTATACTACTATAGACCCTGTTCCCTATATAGTGTATTATACTATAGACCCTGTTCCCTATATAGTGTATTATACTACTATAGACCCTGTTCCCTATATAGTGTATTATACTACTATAGACCCTGTTCCCTATATAGTGTATTATACTATAGACCCTGTTCCCTATATAGTGTATTATACTACTATAGACCCTGTTCCCTATATAGTGTGGTATACTACTATAGACCCTGTTCCCTATATAGTGTATTATACTACTATAGACCCTGTTCCCTATATAGTGTATTATACTATAGACCCTGTTCCCTATATAGTGTAGTATACTATAGACCCTGTTCTCTATATAGTGTGTTATACTACTATAGACCCTGTTCCCTATATAGTGTAGTATACTATAGACCCTGTTCCCTATATAGTGTATTATACTACTATAGACCCTGTTCCCTATATAGTGTAGTATACTATAGACCCTGTTCCCTATATAGTGTGTTATACTACTATAGACCCTGTTCCCTATATAGTGTATTATACTACTATAGACCCTGTTCCCTATATAGTGTATTATACTATAGACCCTGTTCCCTATATAGTGTATTATACTACTATAGACCCTGTTCCCTATATAGTGTATTATACTACTATAGACCCTGTTCCCTATATAGTGTATTATACTACTATAGACCCTGTTCCCTATATAGTGTATTATACTACTATAGACCCTGTTCCCTATATAGTGTATTATACTACTATAGACCCTGTTCCCTATATAGTGTATTATACTATAGACCCTGTTCCCTATATAGTGTAGTATACTATAGACCCTGTTCCCTATATAGTGTATTATACTATAGACCCTGTTCCCTATATAGTGTATTATACTACTATAGACCCTGTTCCCTATATAGTGTATTATACTATAGACCCTGTTCCCTATATAGTGTATTATACTACTATAGACCCTGTTCCCTATATAGTGTGTTATACTACTATAGACCCTGTTCCCTATATAGTGTATTATACTACTATAGACCCTGTTCCCTATATAGTGTGTTATACTACTATAGACCCTGTTCCCTATATAGTGTGTTATACTACTATAGACCCTGTTCCCTATATAGTGTATTATACTACTATAGACCCTGTTCCCTATATAGTGTATTATACTACTATAGACCCTGTTCCCTATATAGTGTATTATACTACTATAGACCCTGTTCCCTATATAGTGTATTATACTACTATAGACCCTGTTCCCTATATAGTGTAGTATACTACTATAGACCCTGTTCCCTATATAGTGTATTATACTACTATAGACCCTGTTCCCTATATAGTGTATTATACTATAGACCCTGTTCCCTATATAGTGTAGTATACTATAGACCCTGTTCTCTATATAGTGTATTATACTACTATAGACCCTGTTCTCTATATAGTGTAGTATACTATAGACCCTGTTCCCTATATAGTGTATTATACTACTATAGACCCTGTTCCCTATATAGTGTAGTATACTATAGACCCTGTTCCCTATATAGTGTGTTATACTACTATAGACCCTGTTCCCTATATAGTGTATTATACTACTATAGACCCTGTTCCCTATATAGTGTATTATACTATAGACCCTGTTCCCTATATAGTGTATTATACTACTATAGACCCTGTTCCCTATATAGTGTATTATACTACCATAGACCCTGTTCCCTATATAGTGTATTATACTACTATAGACCCTGTTCCCTATATAGTGTATTATACTATAGACCCTGTTCCCTATATAGTGTATTATACTACTATAGACCCTGTTCCCTATATAGTGTATTATACTATAGACCCTGTTCCCTATATAGTGTATTATACTATAGACCCTGTTCCCTATATAGTGTATTATACTACTATAGACCCTGTTCCCTATATAGTGTGTTATACTATAGACCCTGTTCCCTATATAGTGTATTATACTATAGACCCTGTTCCCTATATAGTGTATTATACTACTATAGACCCTGTTCCCTATATAGTGTGTTATACTACTATAGACCCTGTTCCCTATATAGTGTATTATACTACTATAGACCCTGTTCCCTATATAGTGTGTTATACTACTATAGACCCTGTTCCCTATATAGTGTGTTATACTACTATAGACCCTGTTCCCTATATAGTGTATTATACTACTATAGACCCTGTTCCCTATATAGTGTAGTATACTATAGACCCTGTTCCCTATATAGTGTATTATACTATAGACCCTGTTCCCTATATAGTGTGTTATGCTATAGACCCTGTTCCCTATATAGTGTATTATACTATAGACCCTGTTCCCTATATAGTGTATTATACTATAGACCCTGTTCCCTATATAGTGTATTATACTACTATAGACCCTGTTCCCTATATAGTGTATTATACTATAGACCCTGTTCCCTATTTAGTATAGTATACTACTATAGACCCTGTTCCCTATATAGTGTATTATACTATAGACCCTGTTCCCTATATAGTGTATTATACTACTATAGACCCTGTTCCCTATATAGTGTGTTATACTACTATAGACCCTGTTCCCTATATAGTGTATTATACTACTATAGACCCTGTTCCCTATATAGTGTATTATACTATAGACCCTGTTCCCTATATAGTGTGTTATACTATAGACCCTGTTCCCTATATAGTGTGTTATGCTATAGACCCTGTTCCCTATATAGTGTATTATACTATAGACCCTGTTCCCTATATAGTGTATTATACTATAGACCCTGTTCCCTATATAGTGTATTATACTACTATAGACCCTGTTCCCTATATAGTGTATTATACTATAGACCCTGTTCCCTATTTAGTGTAGTATACTACTATAGACCCTGTTCCCTATATAGTGTATTATACTATAGACCCTGTTCCCTATATAGTGTATTATACTACTATAGACCCTGTTCTCTATATAGTGTATTATACTATAGACCCTGTTCCCTATATAGTGTAGTATACTACTATAGACCCTGTTCCCTATATAGTGTATTATACTACTATAGACCCTGTTCCCTATATAGTGTATTATACTATAGACCCTGTTCCCTATATAGTGTATTATACTACTATAGACCCTGTTCCCTATATAGTGTATTATACTACTATAGACCCTGTTCCCTATATAGTGTATTATACTACTATAGACCCTGTTCCCTATATAGTGTATTATACTATAGACCCTGTTCCCTATATAGTGTATTATACTATAGACCCTGTTCCCTATATAGTGTATTATACTATAGACCCTGTTCCCTATATAGTGTATTATACTATAGACCCTGTTCCCTATATAGTGTATTATACTACTATAGACCCTGTTCCCTATATAGTGTATTATACTACTATAGACCCTGTTCCCTATATAGTGTATTATACTACTATAGACCCTGTTCCCTATATAGTGTATTATACTACTATAGACCCTGTTCCCTATATAGTGTATTATACTACTATAGACCCTGTTCTCTATATAGTGTATTATACTACTATAGACCCTGTGTGTGGGTGTGTGTGTGTGTGTGTGGGGGGGTGCGTGTGTGTGTGTGTGTGTGTGTGTGTGTGTGTGTGTGTGTGTGTGTGTGTGTGGGGGGGTGTGTGTGTGTGTGTGTGTGTGTGTGCTTGCCGGTGTGTGTGGGTCTGTGGGGTGTGTGTGTGTGTGTGGGTGTGTGTGTGTGTGCCTCACATTAATAACCCATTACCTTACTTTAGTCTGCATTGTTTTCTTTCCGCAGCAATAATGTGTGTGTGTGTGTGTTTGTGTGTGTCTGTGTGTTTGTGTGTGTGTGTGTGTTTGTGTGTGTGTGTGCATGAACACCTGAATCAGAACAGATGAATCGTAACAGATTACGGAGATCTCTGATTGTATTATCATAACACACACACACACTCACTAGCGTAGTGTTAACCTGACTACTGCGCTACAGTGTGAAGATAATGACATTTTTTATTGAAAACGTATGGTTTATTAAAGACGTATTAGGCTGTGAGAGGAGAAGGTGTACGGTGTGTGTGAGTGTGTGTTCTCACCGTTGTTATTACTCGCACACTCAGGTAACAAATTATCATAATACTCTTGTTATTGAAATGTTAATCTATTGTTTTGTCTCTCTCTTCTTCTCTCATCTTGTCTCTCTTCTTCTCTCCTCTTGTCTATCTCTTCTTCTCTCTCCTCTTGTCTCTCTCTCTCTTCTTCTCTCCTCTTGTCTCTCTCTTCTTCTCTCCTCTTGTCTCTCTCTCTTCTTCTCTCCTCTTGTCTCTCTCTCTTCTTCTCTCCTCTTGTCTCTCTCTTCTTCTCTCCTCTTGTCTCTCTCTTCTTCTCTCCTCTTGTCTCTCTCTCTTCTTCTCTCCTCTTGTCTCTCTCTCTTCTTCTCTCCTCTTGTCTCTCTCTTCTTCTCTCCTCTTGTCTCTCTCTTCTTCTCTCCTCTTGTCTCTCTCTTCTTCTCTCCTCTGTCTCTCTCTCTTCTTCTCTCCTCTTGTCTCTCTCTCTTCTTCTCTCCTCTTGTCTCTCTCTTCTTCTCTCCTCTTGTCTCTCTCTCTTCTTCTCTCCTCTTGTCTCTCTCTCTTCTTCTCTCCTCTTGTCTCTCTCTTCTTCTCTCCTCTTGTCTCTCTCTTCTTCTCTCCTCTTGTCTCTCTCTCTTCTTCTCTCCTCTTGTCTCTCTCTCTTCTTCTCTCCTCTTGTCTCTCTCTTCTTCTCTCCTTGTCTCTCTCTTCTTCTCTCCTCTTGTCTCTCTCTTCTTCTCTCCTCTTGTCTCTCTCTCTTCTTCTCTCATCTTGTCTCTCTCTTCTTCTCTCCTCTTGTCTCTCTCTTCTTCTCTCCTCTTGTCTCTCTTCTTCTCTCCTCTTGTCTCTCTCTTCTTCTCTCCTCTTGTCTCTCTCTTCTTCTCTCCTCTTGTCTCTCTCTTCCTTCTCTCCTCTTGTCTCTCTCTCTTCTTCTCTCCTCTTGTCTCTCTCTTCTTCTCTCATCTTGTCTCTCTCTTCTTCTCTCCTCTTGTCTCTCTCTTCTTCTCTCCTCTTGTCTCTCTCTTCTTCTCTCCTCTTGTCTCTCTCTTCTTCTCTCCTCTTGTCTCTCTCTTCTTCTCTCCTCTTGTCTCTCTCTCTTCTTCTCTCCTCTTGTCTCTCTCTCTTCTTCTCTCCTCTTGTCTCTCTCTTCTTTCCATTCCTCTTATCTTTCCGTGATGGCTTGGATAGAAGTGGAACAGAAAGGTAAGTCACACACACACACGGACACGCAACACACGGACACGCACACACACACACACAGACACACACACACGGACACGCAACACACACACACACACACAGACACACAAACACGGGCATTCATTCAAGCAACACACACACAGAAACATACACACACGTGCAGTCACGCAACACATACACAAACACACAGACACACGTGCGGTCCCGCAACACACACAGACACACAGACACACTGTGCGGTCCCTCAGGTGCATCCTGTTTCCCATTAATCATCTTTGAGATGTTTCTACAACTTGATTGGAGTTCACTTGTGGTACATTCAATTGACTGGACATGATTTTGAAATGAACACACCCGGGTCCCACAGTTCACATTGCATGTCAGAGCAACAAACCAAGCAATGAGGTTGAAGGAATTATTCGTAGAGCTCCGAGGCAGGATTGTGTCGAGGCAAAGATCTGGGGAATCGTAGCAAAAAATGTCTGCAGAATTGAAGGTCCCCAAGAATGCAATGGCCTCTCATCATTCTTAAATGTAAGACGTTTGGAACCACTGAGAATCTTCCTAGAGCTGGCCGCCCGGCCAAACTGAGCAATCGGGGGAGAAGGGCCTTGGTCAGGGGAGGTGACCAAGAACCCGATGGTCACTCTAACGGAGCTGCAGGGTTCCTCTGTGGAGATGGGAAAAGGGACCAAGAACCTGATGGTCGCTCTGACGGAGCTCCAGAGTTCCTCTGTGGAGATGGGAAAAGGGACCAAGAACCCGATAGTCACTCTGACGGAGCTCCAGAGTTCCTCTGTGGAGATGGGAAAAGGGACCAAGAACCCGATGGTCACTCTGACGGAGCTCCAGAGTTCCTCTGTGGAGATGGGAAAAGGGACCAAGAACCCGATAGTCACTCTGACGGAGCTCCAGAGTTCCTCTGTGGAGATGGGAAAAGGGACCAAGAACCCGATAGTCACTCTGACGGAGCTCCAGAGTTCCTCTGTGGAGATGGGAAAAGGGACCAAGAACCCGATAGTCACTCTGACGGAGCTCCAGAGTTCCTCTGTGGAGATGAGAAAAGGGACCAAGAACCCGATAGTCACTCTGACGGAGCTCCAGAGTTCCTCTGTGGAGATGGGAAAAGGGACCAAGAACCCGATAGTCACTCTGACGGAGCTCCAGAGTTCCTCTGTGGAGATGGGAAAAGGGACCAAGAACCCGATAGTCACTCTGACGGAGCTCCAGAGTTCCTCTGTGGAGATGAGAAAAGGGACCAAGAACCCGATGGTCACTCTGACGGAGCTCCAGAGTTCCTCTGTGGAGATGAGAAAAGGGACATTTAGCTTTTCTCAATGAAGCAGAAAATCATCAGTTATTTGTGGTTGTTGGCTTAGCTGTCATCCATCCTGTTTTGTAGTTTTACACCCTCTGGTCTGCTCTCAATGCCCATATCTCTAAAGGAACAGAACTACAGTTCCCATACTGCATTTCTATTCTGTTTTGTAGTTTTACACCCTCTGGTCTGCTCTCAATGCCCATATCTCTAAAGGAACAGAACTACAGTTCCCATACTGCATTTCTATTCTGTTTTGTAGTTTTACACCCTCTGGTCTGCTCTCAACTCTCCATACAACCCAAACACTAACATCAACAATGCCCATATCTCTAAAGGAACTACAGTTCCCATACTGCATTTCTATCCTGTTTTGTAGTTTTACACCCTCTGGTCTGCTCTCAACTCTCCATAGAACCCAAACACTAACATCAACAATGCCCATATCTCTAAAGGAACAGAACTACAGTTCCCATACTGCATTTCAATAACGGCCACTGTTTCAAAATCAGTCATAATAAAGAACTACCCGCTAAAATTGTATTGTGGGAAAAAGTGAAAACCAAAGCTCACATCTGGACATCTTTTCCTTGACATTCCTGCGACATGACAAGTGAGTCCCCAAGTCTCACTCACACACACGCACACACACACACACACACACTCACACACACACACACACACACACACACACACACACACACACACACACACACACACACACACACACACACACACACACACACACACACACACACACACACACACACACACACACACACACACACAGAGCCCCACACACACGCACACGCACACACACACTGAGCCCCACACACACACAGAGCCCCACACACACACACTCAGAGCCCCACACACACACACACACACAGACACACACACAGAGCCCCCCACCACACACACACACACACACAGAGCCACACACACATAAATCATAAAACACAATCCCAGTGTTCCCTGTTTTCTGACTCTGTAAAGTAACGGCCGGTGTGGGAAAGGAATTACCGGAACAATCTCATGATACCAGCAGGGAATAAAAGACTGTTAGTTAGACACTAATGCACTCAGCAGTGTGCAGTGTGTGTGTGTGTGTGTGTGTGTGTGTGTGTGTGTGTGTGTGTGTGTGTGTGTGTGTGTGTGTGTGTGTGTGTGTGTGTGTGTGTGTGTGTGTGTGTGTGTGTGTGTGTGTGTGTGTGTGTGTGTGTATGTTTTCTGACAAAAATATAAATAGAAGGAGAGAGCGTTATGAGACTAATTAGGAGGGAGAGAAGGAAGAACAGATAAGGAGAGAGAGGAGAGGGAGGAGAGGGGTGGTATCAGGAGGAGGGAGGAGAGGGATGGTATCAGGAGGAGAGAGGAGAGGGAGGAGAGGGATGGTATCAGAGGAGAGAGGAGAGGGATGGTATCAGGAGGAGGGAGGAGAGGGATGGTATCAGAGGAGAGAGGAGAGGGGTGGTATCAGGAGGAGGGAGGAGAGGGGTGGTATCAGGAGGAGGGAGGAGAGAGAGGAGAGGGATGGTATCAGGAGGAGGGAGGAGAGGGATGGTATCAGGAGGAGAGAGGAGAGGGAGGAGAGGGATGGTATCAGGAGGAGAGAGGAGAGGGAGGAGAGGGATGGTATCAGGAGGAGAGAGGAGAGGGAGGAGAGGGATGGTATCAGAGGAGAGAGGAGAGGGATGGTATCAGGAGGAGGGAGGAGAGGGATGGTATCAGAGGAGAGAGGAGAGGGATGGTATCAGGAGGAGGGAGGAGAGGGATGGTATCAGAGGAGAGAGGAGAGGGGTGGTATCAGGAGGAGGGAGGAGAGGGGTGGTATCAGGAGGAGGGAGGAGAGGGGTGGTATCAGAGGAGAGAGGAGAGGGGTGGTATCAGGAGGAGGGAGGAGAGGGGTGGTATCAGGAGGAGGGAGGAGAGAGAGGAGAGGGATGGTATCAGGAGGAGGGAGGAGAGGGATGGTATCAGGAGGAGGGAGGAGAGAGAGGAGAGGGATGGTATCAGAGGAGAGAGGAGAGGGATGGTATCAGGAGGAGAGAGGAGAGAGAGGAGAGGGATGGTATCAAGAGGAGAGAGGAGAGGGATGGTATCAGAGGAGAGAGGAGAGGGATGGTATCAGGAGGAGGGAGGAGAGAGAGGAGAGGGATGGTATCAGAGGAGTGAGGAGAGGGATGGTATCAGGAGGAGGGAGGAGAGAGAGGAGAGGGATGGTATCAGAGGAGAGAGGAGAGGGATGGTATCAGGAGGAGAGAGGAGAGGGATGGTATCAGGAGGAGAGAGGAGAGGGATGGTATCAGAGGAGAGAGGAGAGGGATGGTATCAGGAGGAGGGAGGAGAGAGAGGAGAGGGATGGTATCAGAGGAGAGAGGAGAGGGATGGTATCAGGAGGAGGGAGGAGAGAGAGGAGAGGGATGGTATCAGAGGAGAGAGGAGAGGGATGGTATCAGGAGGAGGGAGGAGAGAGAGGAGAGGGATGGTATCAGGAGGAGGGAGGAGAGAGAGAGGAGGGATGGTATCAGGAGGAGGGAGGAGAGAGAGGAGAGGCGTGGTATCAGGAGGAGGGAGGAGAGAGAGGAGAGGGATGGTATCAGGAGGAGGGAGGAGAGAGAGGAGAGGGGTGGTATCAGGAGGAGGGAGGAGAGAGAGGAGAGGGATGGTATCAGAGAAGGGAGGAGAGAGAAGAGAGGGATGGTATCAGAGGAGGGAGGAGAGAGAAGAGAGGGATGGTATCAGAGGAGGGAGGAGAGAGAAGAGAGGGATGGTATCAGGAGGAGGGAGGAGAGAGAAGAGAGGGATGGTATCAGAGGAGGGAGGAGAGAGAAGAGAGGGATGGTATCAGGAGGAGGGAGGAGAGAGAAGAGAGGGATGGTATCAGGAGGAGGGAGGAGAGAGAAGAGAGGGATGGTATCAGGAGGAGGGAGGAGAGAGAAGAGAGGGATGGTATCAGAGGAGGGAGGAGAGAGAAGAGAGGGATGGTATCAGAGGAGGGAGGAGCGAGAGGAAGGGAGGAAGGGAGGGAGGGATAGAAACAGAGAAGACATGAAGGGTTGGGAACAGGGGGAGGGAGAGGGAGAGACAGATTGGAACAGAGGAGGGAGGAGGAGATGGGAACAGAGGAGGGAGAGACAGATGGGAACAGAGGAGGGAGGGAGAGACAGATGGGAACAGAGGAGGGAGGGAGAGACAGATGGGAACAGAGGAGGGAGAGACAGATGGGAACAGAGGATGGAGAGACAGATGGAAACAGAGGAGGGAGGGAGAGACAGATGGAAACAGAGGAGGGAGAGACAGATGGGAACAGAGGAGGGAGGGAGAGACAGATGGGAACAGAGGAGGGAGAGAGAGACAGATGGGAACAGAGGAGGGAGGGAGAGACAGATGGGAACAGAGGAGGGAGGGAGAGACAGATGGGAACAGAGGAGGGAGAGACAGATGGGAACAGAGGAGGGAGGGAGAGACAGATGGGAACAGAGGAGGGAGGGAGAGATGGGAACAGAGGAGGGAGGGAGAGACAGATGGGAACAGAGGAGGGAGAGACAGATGGGAACAGAGGAGGGAGGGAGAGACAGATGGGAACAGAGGAGGGAGGGAGAGACAGATGGGAACAGAGGAGGGAGGGACAGATGGGAACAGAGGAGGGAGAGACAGATGGGAACAGAGGAGGGAGAGACAGATGGGAACAGAGGAGGGAGGGAGAGACAGAGGAGGGAAAACACTTGATGTTTCTTCTTCTCATCTTAATAACAGACACATAATAACCCTGAGTCTCTGAGAGATATCTATTAATATCTCAGATAACAGACACATAATAACCCCGAGTCTCTGAGAGATATCTATTAATATCTCAGATAACAGACACATAATAACCCCGAGTCTCTGAGAGATATCTATTAATATCTTAGATAACAGAGACATAATAACCTTGAGTCTCTGAGAGATATCTATTAATATATTAGATAACAGACACAAAATAACCCTGAGTCTCTGAGAGATATCTATTAATATCTCAGATAACAGACACATAATAACCCTGAGTCTCTGAGAGATATCTATTAATATCTTAGATAACAGACACATAATAACCCTGAGTCTCTGAGAGATATCTATTAATATATTAGATAACAGACACAAAATAACCCTGAGTCTCTGAGAGATATCTATTAATATCTCAGATAACAGACACATAATAATCCCGAGTCTCTGAGAGATATCTATTAATATCTCAGATAACAGACACATGATAACCCTGAGTCTCTGAGAGATATCTATTCATATCTTAGATAACAGACACATAATAACCCTGAGTCTCTGAGAGATATCTATTAATATCTTAGATAACAGACACAAAATAACCCTGAGTCTCTGAGAGATATCTATTAATATCTTAGATAACAGAGACATAATAACCCTGAGTCTCTGAGAGATATCTATTAATATCTTAGATAACAGAGACATAATAACCCTGAGTCTCTGAGAGATATCTATTAATATCTTAGATAACAGAGACATAATAACCCTGAGTCTCTGAGAGATATCTATTAATATCTTAGATAACAGAGACATAATAACCCTGAGTCTCTGAGAGATATCTATTAATATCTTAGATAACAGACACATAATAACCCTGAGTCTCTGAGAGATATCTATTAATATCTTAGATAACAGAGACATAATAACCCTGAGTCTCTGAGAGATATCTATTAATATCTTAGATAACAGAGACATAATAACCCTGAGTCTCTGAGAGATATCTATTAATATCTTAGATAACAGACACATAATAACCCTGAGTCTCTGAGAGATATCTATTAATATCTTAGATAACAGAGACATAATAACCCTGAGTCTCTGAGAGATATCTAT
>NW_026277004.1:62500-72500 GCF_023373465.1 Oncorhynchus keta
ATAGTTCTGTGTGTGTGTGTAATGGACAGTCTCCAGACTACTATAGTTCTGTAGGTTTGTGTAATGGACAGTCTCTAGACTACTGTCTAGACTACTTTAGTTCTGTAGGTTTGTGTAATGGACAGTCTCTAGACTACTATAGTTCTGTAGGTTTGTGTAATGGAAAGTTTCTAGACTATTTAGCTCAGAGGGAGGGAACACAGTCTTGTGGTAGTTTTTTTCTCCAGACTACTATCTCTCCATCTCTCTTCTCTAATGGACTCTCTCTCTCTCTCTCTCTCTCCATCTCCATCTCTCTCGCTCACTATCTCCAGACTCTTATCTCTCTCTCCCCCTCTTTATCTCGCTCTCTCGACTCTCTCCTGTCTCTCTCAGGTTCTCCCTCCTCCTCCCTCTCTCACCCAACCTAGCCCAGTAGAGTACATTACTCTTAAATGGACTAGGGCCCTGGAGAGTCTTAGGGGGGAGTTGAGTGATGGACCTTCCCAGAGACAGGCACTCTCAGATTGGGGTAAAGAGCAGGCCTATCTCTATAGTTCTCTGGATATCCCTGGAGGTCTAAGCTACACTATCTAGCCGGTGTAATTGACTCTAACACCTTCTCACGGTTTGGTAATCGGTTCAGTCTCTCTTATTAAATGATGGTGGAATTAATGCATGTTTTTACACATTTAGGAGACACTACAAGAAATTATTGGAGGAAGGTGAGAGAGGGGTTGAGAGGGAGAGTTAGAGAGGAAGGGGAGAGAAGGGATGGAGAGGGAGGGATGGAGAGGAAGGGATGGAGAGGAAGGGGAGAGAGGGATGGAGAGGAAGGGGAGAGAGGGATGGAGAGGGAGGGTTGGAGAAAGGGAGTTAGGGGACAAGGTAAAGAGGGGTGAGTTCTGGAGGAAGGTGGGTGGGAGGGAAAGACGGATGGAAACAGTGTTCTCGGAGATCTCTGTGTTTTATAATGGAGACATGTGTGTCTACAGAGCTTAGCTCAGAGATGATCAATGGAGTTAAATGGAGCGAACAACCTACCAAACCTCTCACACACACACACACACACACACACACACACACACACACACACACACACACACACACCCACACACACACACACACACACACTCCTGTCACACACACACACACACACACACACACACACTCACCTGAGCCCAGGGGACATTACTCAAAATGGCTGCTCTGCTCTGTCTCTGCTCTGTTCTGCTCTGCTCTGTTCTGCTCTGTTCTGTTCTGCTCTGTTCTGCTCTGTTCTGCTCTGTTCTCTCTGTTCTGCTATCCCTGGAGGTCTAAGCTACACTGTTCTGCTCTGTTCTGCTCTACTCTGTTCTGCTCACTCTGTTCTGCTCTACTCTGTTCTGCTCTACTCTGTTCTGCTCTGTTCTGCTTTACACTGTTCTGAGACTACTACTGTTCTGTTCTGCTCTACTCTGTTCTGTTCTGCTCTACTCTGTTCTGTTCTGCTCTGTTCTGCTCTACTCTGTTCTGCTCTGTTCTGCTCTACTCTGTTCTGAAGGGCTCTGTTCTGTTCTGTTCTGTTGTGCTATGTTCTGCTCTGCTCTGTTCTGAACTGGAGGGTTCTGCTCTGTTCTGTTCTGTTCTGCTCTGCTCTGTTCTGTTCTGCTCTACTCTGTTCTGTTCTGCTCTACTCTGTTCTGTTCTGCTCTGTTCTGCTCTACTCTGTTCTGTTCTGCTCTGTTCTGTTCTGCTCTGTTCTGCTCTACTCTGTTCTGTTAGGAAGGGAGATTAACTGCTCGAGGGACTCTGTTCTGTTCTGCTCTGTTCTGTTCTGCTCTGTTCTGCTCTACTCTGTTCTGTTCTGCTCTACTCTGTTCTGCTCTGTTCTGCTCTGTTCTGTCTCTCTGTTCTGTTCTGTTCTGTTGTGCTCTGTTCTGCTCTGCTCTGGATGGAAACTGCTCGGTTCTGTTCTGTTCTGTTCTGCTCTGTTCTGTTTTACTCTGTTCTGTTCTGACTCTGCTCTGTTCTGCTCTACTCTGCTCTGCTCTGTTCTGCTCTGTTCTGCTACTCTGTTCTGTTCTCTCTGTTCTGCTCTGTTCTGTTCTGCTCTACTCTGTTCTGTTCTGTTCTGCTCTGTTCTGCTCTGTTCTGTTCTGTTCTGCTCTGTTCTGTTCTACTCTGTTCTGTTCTGCTCTGTTCTGTTCTGTTCTGCTCTACTCTGTTCTGTTCTGCTCTACTCTGTTCTGTTCTGCTCTGTTCTGTTCTGCTCTACTCTGTTCTGCTCTACTCTGTTCTGCTCTGTTCTGCTCTGTTCTGTTCTGTTCTGCTCTACTCTGTTCTGTTCTGCTCTGTTCTGTTCTGCTCTGTTCTGTTCTGCTCTGTTCTGCTCTACTCTGTTCTACTCTGTTCTACTCTGTTCTGCTCTGTTCTGTTCTGTTCTGCTCTGCTCTGTTCTGCTCTGTTCTGCTCTGTTCTGCTCTGTTCTGCTCTGTTCTGCTCTGTTCTGCTCTGTTCTGCTCTGTTCTGCTCTACTCTGTTCTGCTCTGTTCTGCTCTGTTCTGTTCTGTTCTGCTCTACTCTTTCTGTTCTGTTTCTCTGTTCTGTTCTGTTCTGTTCTACTCTGTTCTGCTCTGTTCTGCTCTGCTCTGTTCTGCTCTGTTCTGTTCTGTTCTGTTCTGCTCTGTTCTGCTCTGTTCTGCTCTACTCTGTTCTGCTCTGTTCTGTTCTGCTCTACTCTGTTATGTTCTACTCTGTTCTGTTCTGTTCTGCTCTTACTCTGTTCTGCTCTGTTCTGTTCTGCTCTGTTCTGTTCTGCTCTGTTCTGTTCTGCTCTGCTCTGCTCTACTCTGTTCTGCTCTGTTCTGCTCTGTTCTGCTTTGTTCTGTTCTGCTCTGTTCTGCTCTGTTCTGCTCTGTTCTGCTCTACTCTGTTCTGCTCTACTCTGTTCTGTCTGCTCTGTTCTGTTCTGCTCTACTCTGTTCTGCTCTGTTCTGCTCTGTTCTGCTCTGTTCTGCTCTGTTCTGTTCTGTTCTGTTCTGCTCTGTTCTGCTCTGTTCTGCTCTGTTCTGTTCTGCTCTGTTCTGCTCTACTCTGTTCTGTTCTGCTCTGTTCTGCTCTACTCTGTTCTGCTCTGTTCTGCTCTGTTCTGCTCTACTCTGTTCTGTTCTGTTCTGCTCTGTTCTACTCTGTTCTGCTCTACTCTGTTCTGTTCTGCTCTGTTCTGTTCTCTGTTCTGTTCTGTTCTGCTCTACTCTGTTCTGCTCTGTTCTGCTCTGTTCTGTTCTGCTCTGTTCTGCTCTGTTCTGTTCTGCTCTACTCTGTTCTGCTCTGTTCTGCTCTGTTCTGCTCTGTTCTGCTCTGTTCTGCTCTGTTCTGTTCTGTTCTGCTCTGTTCTGCTCTGTTCTGCTCTGTTCTGTTCTGCTCTGTTCTGCTCTGTTCTGCTCTACTCTGTTCTGTTCTGCTCTGTCTCTGCTCTGTCTGCTCTGCTCTGTTCTGCTCTGTTCTGCTCTGTTCTGTTCTGCTCTACTCTGTTCTGTTCTGTTCTGCTCTGCTCTGCTCTACTCTGTTCTGCTCTGTTCTGCTCTACTCTGTTCTGTTCTGCTCTACTCTGTTCTGTTCTTCTGTTCTGTTCTGCTCTACTCTGTTCTGCTCTGTTCTGCTCTGCTCTGTTCTGTTCTGTTCTGCTCTGCTCTGTTCTGCTCTGTTCTGCTCTGTTCTGTTCTGTTCTGCTCTGCTCTGCTCTGTTCTTGCTCTGTTTCTGTTCTGCTCTGTTCTGTTCTACTCTGTTCTGCTCTGTTCTGTTCTGCTCTGTTCTGTTCTGCTCTGTTCTGTTCTGCTCTGTTCTGCTCTGTTCTGCTCTGTTCTGCTTTGTTCTGTTCTGTTCTGCTCTGTTCTGCTCTTCTGCTCTGTTCTGTTCTGTTCTGCTCTGTTCTGTTTTACTCTGTTCTGCTCTGCTCTGTTCTGCTCTGCTCTGTTCTGTTCTGTTCTGTTTTACTCTGTTCTGTTCTGCTCTACTCTGTTCTGTTCTGTTCTGCTCTGTTCTGTTCTGCTCTGTTCTGCTCTACTCTGTTCTGTTCTGTTCTGTTCTGCTCTGTTCTGTTCTGCTCTGTTCTGTTCTGCTCTACTCTGTTCTGTTCTGCTCTACTCTGTTCTGCTCTGTTCTGCTCTACTCTGTCCTGTTCTGCTCTGTTCTGTTTCTGCTCTGCTCTGTTCTGTTCTGCTCTACTCTGTTCTGCTCTGTTCTGTTCTGTTCTGCTCTGTTCTGTTCTGATATACATTATATACTGTAGTTAAGTGGAAAGCTACATCGTGGAAAACTAATATTTGACCATGTGACCTGACCAGGTAAAGGTCAAGATTCATAACTAGGGCCCAGAGTTATTCTGCTCTGTTCTGGTTTAAGTCTAGAGTTATAACTAGGGCCAGAGTAATTCCAGACCAGGTTTAAGTCTAGAGTAATAACTAGGGCCCAGAGTTATTCCAGACCAGGTTTAAGTCTAGAGTTAAAACCGAGGGCCCATAGTTATTCCAGACCAGGTTTAAATCTAGGTTATTCAGAGTTATTCCAGACCAGGTTTAAGTCTAGAGTAATAACTAGGGCCCAGAGTTATTCCAGACCAGGTTTAAGTGTTAAACCTAGGGCCCAGAGTTGTTCCAGACCAGGAAGAAGTCTAGAGTTGAACTAGGGCCCTGTTCTGGAGTTTTTCCTAACCAGGAAGAAGTCTAGAGTTATAACTAGGGCCCAGAGTTGTTCCAGATCAGTGAAAATCTCCAGGCACAAGTCATCAGAGTTGTGAAAACAGAAGCAAACCCCCACCTATAGTGCCTATAGTCTGTTCTGTGAATGGGATGTGTTTTCCTAGACGAACTACGGTTAACTGTGTTCGTCTCCAAACAGATCTCTGTGCCTTTGTAATTCTGAACTCATAGACTTCCTGCCAGCACAAAGGTGCGTCTATTGAAATGTTCTCCTCTGATGGCCGAGTCTCTCTGTTTCCCTGGAACTATAGTACTAGACTTACTGCTATACTATACTATATACTATATAGAGCCGTCTCTCTCCTGTTTTCAGTTGTTTCCCTGAATACTATACTATATACTATAGTATAGACTATATCCAAGGCTGAAAAGCTCTCTCCTGTTTCAGATACTATAATACTACTATACTATACTATACTATACTATGCTATATATGGCTGAGCTGTCTCTCTCCTGTTTCAGTTCTATACTATGCCCATAGTATACTATACTATCTATACTGTACTATGTACTGTAGTTATACTACTGTACTATGCCATACTATACTATACTATACAATACTATACTATACTATACTACACTGTATATACTAGACCATGGTATACTGCATTTATACTATACTGCTAGCTATACTAGTTGTACTATACTACACTATACTATACTATACATAGTATTTATTACACTATACTATACTATACTATGCTATACTATACCACAAGTTAACTATACCATACTATACTACTACTATGCTATACTATACTATACTATACTATACTATACTATACTATACTATACTATATGGCTGAGCCGTCTCTCTCCTGTTTCAGTTGTTTTCCCTGTTTCTATACTATACTATACAGACTATACTATACTATACTATACTATACTATACTATACTATATATGGCTGGAGCCGTCTCTCTCCTGTTTCAGTTGTTTTCCCTCTTCCCCTATACTATACTATACTATACTATACTATACTATACTATACTATATATGGCTGAGCCGTCTCTCTCCTGTTTCACCAGGATACTATACTATACCATAATTATACTATATGGCTGAGCTGTCTCTCTCCTGTTTCAGTTTTCCTACTATACTATACTATACTATACTATACTATACTATACTATACTACTATGGCTGAGCCCAGAGTCTCTCCTGTTTCAGTTGCCTGACTATACTATACTATACTATACTATACTATACTATACTATACTATACTATATATGGTGAGCCGTCTCTCTCCTGTTTCAGTTGTTTTCCCATACTATACTATACTATACTATACTATACTATACTATACTATACTATATATGGCTGAGCCGTCTCTCTCCTGTTTCAGTTGTTTTCCCTGTTCCTCTATACTATACTATACTATACTATACTATACTATACTATACTATACTATACTATGGCTAGACGTCTCTCTCCTGTTTCAGTTGTTTTCCTATTTCCCTCTACTATACTATACTATACTATACTATACTATACTATACTCTCCTGTTTCAGTTGTTTTCCCTCTTCCCTCTATACTATACTATACTATACTATACTATACTATACTATATATGGCTGAGCCGTCTCTCTCCTGTTTCAGTTGTTTTCCTGTTCCCTCTATACTATACTATACTATACTATACTATACTATACTATATATGGCTGAGCCGTCTCTCTCCTGTTTCAGTTGTTTTCCCTGTTCCCCTATACTATACTATACTATACTATACTATACTATACTATACTATATATGGCTGAGCCGTCTCTCTCCTGTTTCAGTTGTTTTCCCTGTTCCCTCTATGCTATACTATACTATACTATACTATACTATATGGCTGAGCCGTCTCTCTCCTGTTTCAGTTGTTTTTTTCTATACCTACTTACCTCTATACTAGCCGTCTCTCTCCTGTTTCACTATACTATACTATACTATACTATACTATACTATACTATATATGGCTGAGCCTCTCTCCTGTTTCAGTTGTTTTCCCTCTTCCTCTATACTATACTATACTATACTATACTATATATGGCTGAGCCATCTCTCTCCTGTTTCAGTTGTTTTCCCTCTTCCCTATATACTATACTATAATATACTATACCATACCATACTATACTATATATACTATACCATACCATACCATACTATACTGCACTATACTATACTACTATACTGCACTATACTATACTATACTATACTATACTATACTATACTCTATATAATATACTATACTCTGTACTATATATAATATACTATACTATACCATACCATATCATACCATACTGTACTACACTATACTACACTATACCATACCATGCCATACCATACCATACCATACTATAATGTACTATACTATACTATACTATACTATACTATATGGCTGAGCCGTCTCTCTCCTGTTTCAGTTGTTTTCCCTCTTCCCTATATACTATACTATACTATACTATAGTATACTATACTATACAATACTATACTATACTATACCACACTGTACTATACTATACCATGCCATCCCATACTCTGCTATACTGCACTATACTATACTATGCTATGCTATACTATACTATGCTATACTATACTATACCATACTATACTGTACTATGCTATACTATGCTATACTCTACCATACTATACTATACTATACTATACTATACTATACTGAGCCGTCTCTCTCCTGTTTCAGTTGTTTTCCCTCTTCCTCTATACTATACTATACTATACTATACTATAATATATTATACTATACCATACCATACTATACTATAGTATACTATACTATACAATACTATACTATACTATACCACACTGTACTATACTATACTATGCCATGCCATCCCATACTCTGCTATACTGCACTATACTATACTATGCTATGCTATACTATATTGTACTATACTACACTATACTATACTATACTATGATATACTATACTGCATTATACTACACTATACTATACTATGCTATATATGGCTGAGCTGTCTCTCTCCTGTTTCAGTCCTCTCTACTATACCATACCATAGTATACTATACCACACTGTACTATACCATACTGTACTATACTATACTGTACTATGCCATACTATACTATAGTATACTATACTATACAATACTATACTATACTACACTGTACTATACTATGCCATCCCATACTCTGCTATACTGCACTATACTATGCTATGCTATACTATATTGTACTATACTACACTATACTATACTATGATATACTATACTGTACTATACTATACTATACTATACTATACTACACTATGCTACGCTATACTATGCTATACTATGCTATACTATACCATACTATACTATACTATACTATACTATATATGGCTATAGTCTCTCTGTTTCAGTTGTTTTCCCTCTTCCTCTATACTATACTATACTATACCATACCATACTATACTATAATATACTATACCATACCATACCATACTATACTATATACTATACTGCACTATACTATACTATATATACTATACTATACTGCACTATAATATACTATACTATAATATACTATACTATACCATACTACATACCATATCATACCATACTGTACTACACTATACTACACTATACCATACCATACCATACCATACTATAATGACTATACTATACTATAATATACTATACTATACTATGCCATACTATACATGCCATACTATACTATACTATCCATACTATAGTATGGATATATAGTATAGCATTCTATACCATACCATACTAAACTATAAAATACTGTGCTATACTATACTACACTATACCAGCCCACTATACCACACTATACGATACTATACTACAATGTATGGTGTACTATGCTAGTAGTAGCATTCTATACCATACCATACTAAACTATAAAATACTGTGGTATACTATACTATACTACACGATAGCATACTATACTACACTATGATATACTATACTGCACTGCACTATAGCATACTATACTACACTATACTATACTATACTATGAACTACCTCAGCTGAGGTATAAACTATACTATACTAAATGGCACTATATTATTATTATATATACCATACTATACTATGCTGTGCTATACTATACCAATACTATACGATGATATGATATACTATACTACACTAAACTAAACTACTATACTATATTATACTACTATGCTATAATATACTACTATACTATACTGTACCATACTATTATAGTGTACAACTATTCTTTACTATATACTATACTATATTATAATGTTCTGTACTACCATATTACACCAGTGTACTATATTGCTATTCTATTCTATACTGCTGTAATATACTGCTATACTATGATATACTAGCTATACCATACCATACTAATATACTATACTACTATACTTGACTATACTACTATACTACACAACTGTTCTATTCAATATTATACGATACTATACAGCTATACTATGATATACCGCTATACCATACCATACTAATATACTATACTTGACTATACTACTATACTATACAACTGTTATATTCAACATTATATGATACTATACAGCTATACAATACTATCCACTATACTGTGTTATACTATACTATATTATATTATACGATACAAAATATACAATATTGTACTATACTATATTGTACTATGATCTCCCCCTCTCTCTCTCTCTCTCTCTCTCTCTCTCTGTCTCTCTCTCTCTCTCTGTCTCTCTCTCTCTCTCTCTCTCTCTCTCTCTCTCTCTCTCTCATTTTATTGAGGCCTACAGTTAGCATGCCTGATGTATTAGATGAAATATGTAAATTATTGATCAGCCTGCACCGCTACAAAGTGTGAGTGTGTGTGTGTGTTCTACAGTGTGTAACAGCCTCAAAAGTTTTCTCAAAAATGATACAATGTTTCAGCAATTCTGAAATAGCTAGGTTGTGGTTAGTGGGAAACACTGTGTGTGTTACAACACACACACACACAGCACACAAAGTTTTCACAAACACATACACACACACACAATTCACACATCCACAGCTAGGTTGTACACACACACACACACACACACACACACACACACACACACACACACACACACACACACAACACACACACACACACACACAGTCCTTTTTCCTCTCACACGTTTCAAACTGTGTTTAATGAGGAGCAATGTGACACATTAGAAATGGGTACGGTAGGAGTCTCATGGTGAATAATGGGATGATGGCAATCCTTGGCTGTGAGTCCCAATGGGCACCCTATTCCTAGGTAGTGCACTACAGAGGGATCAGGGGTGTCATTTCAGAGTCTTGGTCCATAGTGTTGTAT
>NW_026277004.1:77500-87780 GCF_023373465.1 Oncorhynchus keta
CAGGAAGTAGGGCCTGTCATCATTCACTTTGAACTGGACTGTGTGTTTACAGTCAGTAGGGCCTGTCATTATTCACTTTGAACTGGACTGTGTGTTTACAGGAAGTAGGGCCTGTCATCATTCACTTTGAACTGGACTGTGTGTTTACAGGCAGTAGGGCCTGTCCTCATTCACTTTGAACTGGACTGTGTGTTTACAGGCAGTAGGGCCTGTCATCATTCACTATGAACTGGACTGTGTTTTCCAGGCAGTAGGGCCTGTCATCATTCACTATGAACTGGACTGTGTGTTTACAGGAAGTAGGGCCTGTCATCATTCACTTTGAACTGGACTGTGTGTTTACAGGAAGTAGGGCCTGTCATCATTCACTTTGAACTGGACTGTGTGTTTACAGGCAGTAGGGCCTGTCATCATTCACTTTGAACTGGACTGTGTGTTTTACAGGCAGTGTGGGCCTGTCATCATTCACTTTGAACTGGACTGTGTGTTTTACAGGCAGTAGGGCCTGTCATCATTCACTTTGAACTGGACTGTGTTTACAGGCAGTAGGGCCTGTCATCATTCACTTTTAACTGGACTGTGTGTTTACAGGAAGTAGGGCCTGTCATCATTCACTTTGAACTGGACTGTGTGTTTACAGGCAGTAGGGCCCTGCTCCATCATTCACTTTGAACTGGACTGTGTGTTTACAGGAAGTAGGGCCTGTCATCATTCACTTTGAACTGGACTGTGTGTTTACAGGAAGTAGGGCCTGTCATCATTCACTTTGAACTGACTGTGTGTTTACAGGCAGTAGGGCCTGTCATCATTCACTTTGAACTGACTGTGTGTTTTACAGGCAGTAGGGCCTGTCATCATTCACTTTGAACTGGACTGTGTGTTTACAGGCAGTAGGGCCTGTCATCATTCACTATGAACTGGACTGTGTGTTTACAGGCAGTAGGGCCTGTCATCATTCACTTTGAACTGGACTGTGTGTTTACAGGCAGTAGGGCCTGTCATCATTCACTATTGAACTGGACTGTGTTTACAGGCAGTAGGGCCCGTCATCATTCACTATGAACTGGACTGTGTTTACAGGCAGTAGGGCCTGCCATCATTCCTTTGAACTGGACTGTGTTTACAGGCAGTAGGGCCCGTCATCATTCACTTTGAACTGACTGTGTGTTTACAGGCAGTAGGGCCTGTCATCATTCACTTTGAACTGACTGTGTTTACAGGCAGTAGGGCCTGTCATCATTCACTTTGAACTGACTGTGTGTTTACAGGCAGTAGGGCCTGTCATCATTCACTTTGAACTGGACTGTGTGTTTTACAGGCAGTAGGGCCTGTCATCATTCACTTTGAACTGGACTGTGTGTTTACAGGCAGTAGGGCCT
Organism: Oncorhynchus keta; assembly: GCF_023373465.1. Lineage (NCBI taxonomy): Eukaryota > Metazoa > Chordata > Actinopteri > Salmoniformes > Salmonidae > Oncorhynchus > Oncorhynchus keta. The sequence continues at coordinate 78,880 of NW_026277004.1, forward strand.
GTCATCATTCACTTTTAACTGGACTGTGTTTACAGGCAGTAGGCCTGTCATCATTCACTTTGAACTGGACTGTGTGTTTACGGGCAGTAGGCCTGTCATCATTCACGTTGAACTGGACTGTGTGTTTACAGGCAGTAGGGCCTGTCATCATTCACTTTGAACTGGACTGTGTTTACAGGCAGTAGGGCCCGTCATCATTCACTTTGAACTGGACTGTGTGTTTCCAGGCAGTAGGGCCTGTCATCATTCATCTTTGAACTGGACTGTGTGTTTACAGGCAGTAGGGCCTGTCATCATTCACTATGAACTGGACTGTGTGTTTACAGGCAGTAGGGCCTGTCATCATTCACTATGAACTGGACTGTGTGTTTACAGGCAGTAGGGCCTGTCATCATTCACTTTGAACTGGACTGTGTTTCCAGGCAGTAGGGCCTGTCATCATTCACTTTGAACTGGACTGTGTGTTTACAGGCAGTAGGGCCTGTCATCATTCACTTTGAACTGGACTGTGTTTACAGGCAGTAGGGCTGTCATCATTCACTATGAACTGGACTGTGTGTTTACAGGCAGTAGGGCCTGTCATAAACACATTCAAAGCCCCAAAGATACACCTGAATAGATTTCTGGACTGTGTTTACATTGGGAACTTTTACAGTCCTACTGACCTGTCATCTCTCCCTCAGTTATGAATAATACCTGGTATACCCATTGTTGTCTTAGTTAGTTTACAGGTAGATATCATCAGTTGAAACGTCTTTCCTAATACCTGTCATCATGTCATTCTTCTGAGAGCTGCTCCATGCCAAAAACTGAGAGTGTTGCCAAAACCAGTAGGCTCCATGCCAAAACCAGCTGAGAGCTATGCCAAAACCACTGGACTGTGCCAAAACCAGCTGAGAGCTTTAAAACCAGTGAGGGCCATGCCATAACCAGTTGAGAGCTGATCTATGACCACTGGACTGTGTGTTTAAAACCAGCTAGAGGCCATGCCAAACCATTGAGAGCTGCTCCATGCCAAAACCACCTGAGAGCTGCTCCATGCCAAAACCAGTTGAGAGCTGATCCATGCCAACACCAGCTGAGAGCTGCCTGCCAAAACCAGCTGAGAGCTCACTTTGCCAAAACCAGTGGACTGTGTGTTAACCAGTTGAGAGTAGGGCCTGTCATCATTCTCTTTGACCACTGGAGCTGTGCCAAAACCAGTTTACATGCCAAAAAACCACCTGAGAGGCCTGCCACCAGTTGAGAGCTGATCCTATGCCAACACCAGCTGGAGCTGCTCCATGCCAAAAACCAGTGTTCCATGCCAAAGGAACCTGACAGCTGCTCTTTGCCATAAACAGTTGGCCAAGAGCCCCAATGCCAACACCAGCTAGAGAGCTGCTCCATGCCAACACCCAGCTGAGAGCTGCTCCATGCCAAACCAGTTGGGAGCTGCTCCACTGCCAAAACCACCTGAGAGCTGCTCCATGCCAAAACCAGTTGAGAGCTGATCCATGGTTTGTATACCCATGCCAAAACCAGTCTTAGTTAGCATTTACTGGTAGATGCTCCATGCCATCAGTTGAAACGTCTTGCCAACACCTACACTACCAGCTGAGAGCTGCTCCATGTCATTCAAGCTCCATGCCAAAACCTGAGAGCTGCTCCATGCCAAAACCAGTTGAGAGCTGCTTCATGCCAAAACCAGCTGAGAGCTGCTCCATGCCAAAACCAGCTGAGAGTTGCTCCATGCCATAACCAGCTGAGAGTTGCTCCATACCAAACCAGCTAGCTGCTCCATGCCATAACCAGCTGAGAGCTGCTCCATGCCAAAACCAGTTTGACCAGTTGAGAGCTGCTCCATGCCAAAACCAGTTGAGAGCTGATCCATGCCAACACCAGCTGAGAGCTGCTCCATGCCAAAACCAGCTGAGAGCTGCTCCCATGCCAAAACCAGTTGAGAGCTGCTCCATGCCATAACCAGCTGAGAGTTGCTCCATACCAAAACCAGCTGAGAGCTGCTCCATGCCAAAACCAGTTGAGAGCTGTTCCATGCCAAAACCAGCAGATCGCTGCTCCATGCCAAAACCAGCTGATAGCTGCTCCATGCCTAAACCACCTGAGAGCTGCTCCATGCCAAAAAACCAGTTGAGAGCTGATCCATGCCAACACCAGCTGAGAGCTGCTCCATGCCAAAACCAGCTGAGCTGCTCCATGCCAAAACCTGCTGAGAGCTACCAGTTGAGAGCTGCTCCATGCCAAAACCAGTTGAGAGCTGCTCCATGCCAAAACCAGTTTGAGAGCTGATCCATGCCAAAACCAGCTGAGAGCTGCTCCATGCCAAAACCAGCTGAGAGCTGCTCCCATGCCAAAACCAGTTGTGAGCTGCTCCATGCCAAAACCAGTTGAGAACTGCTCCATGCCAACACCAGCTGAGAGCTGCTCCATGCTAAAACCAGCTGAGAGCTGCTCCATGCCAAAACCAGTTGAGCTGCTCCATGCCAAAACCACCTGAGCTGCTCCATGCCAAAACCAGTTGAGAGCTGATCCATGCCAAAACCAGCTGGAGAGTTGCTCCATGCAAAACCAGCTGAGAGCTGCTCCATGCCAAAACCAGCTGAGAGCTGCTCCATGCCAAAACCAGTTGAGAGCTGATCCGCACCAAAACCAGTTGAGATGCCATCAAACCCAGCTGAGAGCTGCTCCATGCCAAACCAGCTGAGAGCTGCTCATACCAAACCAGTTGAGAGCTGCTCCATACCAAAACCACCTGAGAGCTGCTCCATGCCAAACCAGCTGAGAGCTGCTCCATGCCAAAACAAGCTGAGAACTGCTCCATGCCAAAACCAGCTGAGAGCTCCATACCATAACCAGCTGAGAGTTGCTCCATACCAAAACCAGCTGATAGCTGCTCCATGCCATAACCAGCTGAGAGTTGCTCCATGCCAAAATCCAGCTGAGAGCTGCTCCATGCCAAACCCAGTTGAGAGCTGCTCCATGCCAAAACCAGCTGAGAGCTGCTCCATGCCAAAAAACCAGCCGGAGAGCTGCTCCCAAAACCAGCTGAGATGCCAAAACCAGCTGAGAGCTGCTCCATGCCAAAACCAGCTGAGAGCTGCTCCATGCCAAACCAGCTGAGAGCTGCTCCATACCAAAAACCAGCTGAGAGCTGCTCCATGCCAAACCAGCTGAGAGCTGCTCCATGCCAAAACCAGCAGAGCTGCCCATGCCAAAACAAGCTGAGAACTGCTCCATGCCAAAACCAGCTGAGAGCTGCTCCATTCCAAAACCAGCTGAGAGCTGCTCCATGCCAAAACCAGTTGAGAGCTGTTCCATGCCAAAACCAGTTGAGAGCTGCCTCCAGCCAAAACCAGTTGAGAGCTCAAAACCAGCTGAGAGCTACTCCATGCCAAAACCAGTTGAGAGCTGCTCCATGCCAAACCCAGCTGAGAGCTGCTTCTCCATGCCAAAACCAGCTGAGAGCTGCTCCATGCCAAAACCAGCTGAGAGCTGCTCCACGCCAAAACCAGCTGAGAGCTGCTGCCAAAACCAGCACGCCAAAACCAGTTGTGAGCTGCTCCATACCAAAACCAGCTGAGAGCTGCTCCATGCCAAAACCAGCTGAGAGCTGCCCGTGCTAAAACCAGCTGAGAGCTGCTCCATGCCAAAACCAGTTGAGAGCTGCTCCATGCCAAAACCCAGTTGAGAGCTGCTCCATGCCAAAACCAGCTGAGAACTGCTCCATGCCAAAACCAGCTGAGAGCTGCTCCATGCCAAACCCAGCTGAGAGCTGCTTCATGCCAAAACCAGCTGAGAGCTGCTCCATGCCAAACCCAGCTGAGAGCTGAACACTCTGGCTGCTCCTGCAGACAATATTCCACTGAAACTAGGCTGTGCTGTTAATATATGTTAATATATTTCACGTGCTTTTGCGATTGCAAAAAAGGAGAATTTTTTTCGTGCCAAAACCAGCGATTTCTCTATTGTACTACATAATTGATAAGTCATATACCTTCACCATACCAGTTACTTTGACCAGAGAAAGTGGGTATAGAGTTTATACCTGAATATACCCTCCACTACACCACTGAGAGCTGGTCCTGTGTGTTTTACAGAAAGTGTCCTCTCCTACACGAGTGTGTTGGTATTACGATTGACAACCTGTCACACTGAAGGCCTATCGGTCCACCACTGAGCACAAAACGTGTCTATAACCAGCTAAAGGCTGTTCAAATATTCATGTTTGAAGAAAGGAGTGTTTTATATTTGGTCTGAGAACCAGGTTTTATGCTGACTGAATGGAATCATGAGCGTTTTTTACTCCTCTGGCTCTCATAAGAAACCAGCGAGTCCTAACTGAGAACTGCCAGCCAAAACCACTGAGAACTGCTCCGAGAAAACCACTGAGTCCTCACTGTCCGAGTGAAGACTGAGTCCTAACTGCTCCGAGACAACACTGAGCTGTCCTCACTGCTGCCGAGACAAGACTGAGTCCTCACTGTCCGAGACAAGACCGCTCCGTACCAAACCCCTCACTGTCATAGCTGAGAACTGCTCCATGCAAAACCAGCTGAGTCCTCACTGCCAAACCCATAGACCAAACCCAGACTGAGTCCTCACTGTCATAGACCAAATCAAGACTGAGTCCTCACTGTCATAGACCAAATCAAGACTGAGTCCTATTGTACACTGTCATAGACTTCAAATACAAGACTGGGTCCTCACTTTATACCTGTAATGACTGGTCCTCACTGTCAGTAGACTGTTATCGATTGACAACCTGTCACACTGAAGGATCGGTTCACTGTTACGTGGTATAATGATGGTTATATTAGTAGAGGTGTGTTATCTATGGTGTAATGATGGTTTTATATTAGTAGAGCGTTTTTGTTATCTATGGTGTAATGATGGTTATATTAGTAGAGACTGTTATGGTGTAATGATGGTTATATTACTGTCCGGGGGCCAAGAGGCTGCTGTTAGACCAAATCAAGATGGTTATATTAGTAGAGACTGTTAGACCAAATATGAGTGTAATGATGGTTACTGTTAGTAGAGACTGTTATGTTATGAATGTAATGATGGTTATATTAGTAGAGGCTGTTATCTATGGTGTAATGATGGTTATATTAGTAGAGGCTGTTATCTATGGTGTAATGATGGTTATATTAGTAGAGGCTGTTATGGTGTAATGATGGTTATATTAGTAGAGGCTGTTATGGTGTAATGATGGTTAAATTAGTAGAGACTGTTATGGTGTAATGATGGTTATATTAGTAGAGACTGTTATGGTGTAATGATGGTTATATTAGTAGAGTGCTGTTATCTATGGTGTAATGATGGTTATATTAGTAGAGGCTGTTATGGTGTCTGATGGTTATATTAGTAGAGGCTGTTATCTATGGTGTAATGATGGTTATATTAGTAGAGACTGTTATGGTGTAATGATGGTTATATTAGTAGAGGCTGTTATCTATGGTGGCTGGTTAAATTAGTAGAGACTGTTATGGTGTAATGATGGTTATATTAGTAGAGGTTGTTATGGTGTAATGATGGTTATATTAGTAGAGGCTTTATCTATGGTGTAATGATGGTTATATTAGTAGAGACTGTTATGGTGTAATGATGGTATATTAGTAGAGGTTGTTATCTATGGTGTAATGATGGTTATATTAGTAGAGACTGTTATGGTGTAATGATGGTTATATTAGTAGAGGCTGTTATCTATGGTGTAATGATGGTTATATTAGTAGAGGCTGTTATCTATGGTGTAATGATGGTTATATTAGTAGAGACTGTTATGGTGTAATGATGGTTATATTAGTAGAGGTTGTTATGGTGTAATGATGGTTATATTAGTAGAGGCTGTTATCTATGGTGTAATGATGGTTATATTAGTAGAGGCTGTTATCTATGGTTATATTAGTAGAGGTTGTTATCTATGGTGTAATGATGGTTATATTAGTATTGGCTGTTATCTATGGTGTAATGATGGTTATATTAGTAGAGACTGTTATGGTGTAATGATGGTTATATTAGTAGAGGTTGTTAAATGGTGTAATGATGGTTATATTAGTAGAGGCTGTTATCTATGTTGTAATGATGGTTATATTAGTAGAGGCTGTTATGGTGTAATGGTGGTTATATTAGTAGAGACTGTTATGGTGTAATGATGGTTATATTAGTAGGACTGTTATGGTGTAATGATGGTTATATTAGTAGAGGCTGTTATCTATGGTGTAATGATGGTTATATTAGTATTATGGTGTAGATGGTTATAATAGTAGAGGCTGTTATCTATGGTGTAATGATGGTTATATTAGTAGAGACTGTTATGGTGTAATGATGGTTATATTAGTAGAGGTTGTTATCTATGGTGTAATGATGGTTATATTAGTAGAGGCTGTTATCTATGGTGTAATGATGGTTATATTAGTAGAGACTGTTATGGTGTAATGATGGTTATATTAGAGACTGTTATGGTGTAATGATGGTTATATTAGTAGAGGTTGTTATGGTGTAATGATGGTTATATTAGTAGAGACTGTTATGGTGTAATGATGGTTATATTAGTAGAGGCTGTTATCTATGGTGTAATGATGGTTATATTAGTAGAGGAGTTGTTATGGTGTAATGATGGTTATATTAGTAGAGACTGTTATCTATGGTGTAATGATGGTTATATTAGTAGAGACTGTTATGTAATGATGGTTATATTGTAATGATGGTTATATTAGTAGAGGCTGTTATCTATGGTGTAATGATGGTTATATTAGTAGAGGCTGTTATGGTGTAATGATGGTTATATTAGTAGAGGTTGTTATCTATGGTGTAATGATGGTTATATTAGTAGAGCTGTTATAATGATGGTTATATTAGTGGTGTTATCTATGGTGTAATGGTTATATTAGTAGAGGCTGTTATGGTGTAATGATGGTTATATTAGTAGAGGTTGTTATGGTGTAATGATGGTTATATTAGTAGAGGCTGTTATTATGGTGTAATGATGGTTATATTAGTAGAGGCTGTTATTATGGTGTAATGATGGTTATATTAGTAGAGGCTGTTATCTATGGTGTAATGATGGTTATATTAGTAGAGACTGTTATGGTGTAATGATGGTTATATTAGTAGAGTTGTTGTTATGGTGTAATGATGGTTATATTAGTAGAGGCTTGTTATGGTGTAATGATGGTTATATTAGTAGAGACTGTTATCTATGGTGTAATGATGGTTATATTAGTAGAGACTGTTATTATGGTGTAATGATGGTTATATTAGTAGAGGCTTTATCTGTGGTGTTGATGGTGTAATGATGGTTATATTAGTAGAGACTGTTATGGTGTAATGGTGGTTATATTAGTAGAGGCTGTTATCTATGGTGTAATGATGGTTATATTAGTAGAGGCTGTTATCTATGGTGTAATGATGGTTATATTAGTAGAGACTGTTATGGTGTAATGGTGGTTATATTAGTAGAGGCTGTTATCTGTGGTGTTGAGGCTGTTATATATGGTGTAATGATGGTTATATTAGTAGAGGCTGTTATCTATGGTGTAATGATGGTTATATTAGTAGAGACTGTTATGGTGTAATGGTGGTTATATTAGTAGAGGCTGTTATCTATGGTGTAATGATGGTTATATTAGTAGAGACTGTTATGGTGAAAGATGGTTAATATTAGTAGAGCTGTTATCTATGGTGTAATGATGGTTATATTAGTAGGGGTTGTTATGGTGTAATGATGGTTATATTAGTAGAGGCTGTTATCTATGGTGTAATGATGGTTATATTAGTAGAGGTTGTTATCTATGGTGTAATGATGGTTATATTAGTAGAGGCTGTTATCTATGGTGTAATGATGGTTATATTAGTAGAGACTGTTATGGTGTAATGATGGTTATATTAGTAGAGGCTGTTATCTATGGTGTAATGATGGTTATATTAGTAGAGACTGTTATGGTGTAATGATGGTTATATTAGTAGAGGCTGTTATCTATGGTGTAATGATGGTTATATTAGTAGAGGTTGTTATGGTGTAATGATGGTTATATTAGTAGAGGCTGTTATCTATGGTGTAATGATGGTTATATTAGTAGAGGTTGTTATGGTGTAATGATGGTTATATTAGTAGAGGCTGTTATGGTGTAATGATGGTTATATTAGTAGAGACTGTTATGGTGTAATGATGGTTATATTAGTAGAGAGCTGTAAATGGTGTAATGATGGTTATATTAGTAGAGGTTATCTGTGGTGTAATGATGGTTATATTAGTAGAGGCTGTTATAATGATGGTTATATTAGTAAGGCTGTTATCTATGGTGTAATATTATTAGTAGACTGTTATGGTGTAATGGTGGTTATATTAGTAGAGGCTGTTATCTATGGTGTAATGATGGTTATATTAGTAGACTGTTATGGTGTAATGATGGTTATATTAGTAGAGGTTGTTATCTATGGTGTAATGATGGTTATATTAGTAGAGACTGTTATGGTTATATATATTAGTAGAGTTGTTATGGTGTAATGTGTTTATATTAGCTGAGGCTGTTATCTATGGTGTAATGATGGTTATATTAGTAGAGGCTGTTATTATGGTGTAATGATGGTTATATTAGTAGAGGTTGTTATCTATGGTGTAATGATGGTTATATTAGTAGAGGTTGTTATCTGGTGTAATGATGGTTATATTAGTAGAGGTTATGGTGTAATGATGGTTATATTAGTAGAGTGCTGTTATCTATGGTGTAATGATGGTTATATTAGTAGAGGTTGTTATCTATGGTGTAATGATGGTTATATTGGTAGAGACTGTTTTGGTGTAATGAAGCACACACACACACACACACACACTCACACTCACACTCACACACACACACACACCTCTGAGCGCGTCTCTCTAGCTGGTGGGGTTCTTTG
>NW_026277005.1:0-8345 GCF_023373465.1 Oncorhynchus keta
GGAGTTCAACCGGTGTCATGACTCTCTGTAGTCGTTCCATAATCCCATGATGCTGTACGTAAGAGTAAGGGGAGTTCAACCCGGTGTCATGACTCTCTGTAGTCGTTCATAATCCCATGACGTTGTACCGTAAGAGTAAGGGGAGTTCAACACCGGTGTCATGACTCTCTGTAGTCGTTCATAATCCCATGACGCTGTACCGTAAGAGTAAGGGGAGTTCAACCCGGTGTCATGACTCTCTGTAGTCGTTCATAATCCCATGATGCTGTACGTAAGAGTAAGGGGAGTTCAACCCGGTGTCATGACTCTCTGTAGTCGTTCATAATCCCATGACGTTTACCGTAAGAGTAAGGGGAGTTCAACACTGGTGTCATGACTCTCTGTAGTCGCTCATAATCCCATGATGCTGTACGTAAGAGTAAGGGGAGTTCAACCCGGTGTCATGACTCTCTGTAGTCGTTCATAATCCCATGATGCTGTACGTAAGAGTAAGGGGAGTTCAACCCGGTGTCATGACTCTCTGTAGTCGTTCATAATCCCATGACGCTGTACCGTAAGAGTAAGGGGAGTTCAACCCGGTGTCATGACTCTCTGTAGTCGTTCATAATCCCATGATGCTGTACGTAAGAGTAAGGGGAGTTCAACCCGGTGTCATGACTCTCTGTAGTCGTTCATAATCCCATGATGCTGTACGTAAGAGTAAGGGGAGTTCAACCCGGTGTCATGACTCTCTGTAGTCGTTCATAATCCCATGATGCTGTACCGTAAGAGTAAGGGGAGTTCAACCCGGTGTCATGACTCTCTGTAGTCGCTCATAATCCCATGATGCTGTACCGTAAGAGTAAGGGGAGTTCAACCCGTGTCATGACTCTCTGTAGTCGTTCATAATCCCATGATGCTGTACGTAAGAGTAAGGGGAGTTCAACCCGGTGTCATGACTCTCTGTAGTCGCTCATAATCCCATGATGCTTACCGTAAGAGTAAGGGAGTTCAACCCGGTGTCATGACTCTCTGTAGTCGTTCATAATCCCATGATGCTGTACGTAAGAGTAAGGGGAGTTCAACCCGGTGTCATGACTCTCTGTAGTCGTTCATAATCCCATGATGCTGTAACGTAAGAGTAAGGGGTGTTCAACCCGGTGTCATGACTCTCTGTAGTCGTTCATAATCCCATGATGTTTACCGTAAGAGTAAGGGGAGTTCAACCCGGTGTCATGACTCTCTGTAGTCGTTCATAATCCCATGATGCTGTACGTAAGAGTAAGGGGAGTTCAACCGGTGTCATGACTCTCTGTAGTCGTTCATAATCCCATGATGCTGTACGTAAGAGTAAGGGAGTTCAACCCGGTGTCATGACTCTCTGTAGTCGTTCATAATCCCATGACGTTTACCGTAAGAGTAAGGGAGTTCAACCCGGTGTCATGACTCTCTGTAGTCGTTCATAATCCCATGACGCTTACCGTAAGAGTAAGGGGAGTTCAACCCGGTGTCATGACTCTCTGTAGTCGTTCATAATCCCATGATGCTGTACGTAAGAGTAAGGGGAGTTCAACCCGGTGTCATGACTCTCTGTAGTCGTTCATAATCCCATGATGCTGTACCGTAAGAGTAAGGGGAGTTCAACCCGGTGTCATGACTCTCTGTAGTCGTTCATAATCCCATGATGCTGTACGTAAGAGTAAGGGGAGTTCAACCCGGTGTCATGACTCTCTGTAGTCGTTCATAATCCCATGATGCTGTACGTAAGAGTAAGGGGAGTTCAACCCGGTGTCATGACTCTCTGTAGTCGCTCATAATCCCATGATGCTTACCGTAAGAGTAAGGGGAGTTCAACCCGGTGTCATGACTCTCTGTAGTCGTTCATAATCCCATGATGCTGTACGTAAGAGTAAGGGGAGTTCAACCCGGTGTCATGACTCTCTGTAGTCGTTCATAATCCCATGATGCTGTACGTAAGAGTAAGGGGAGTTCAACCCGGTGTCATGACTCTCTGTAGTCGTTCATAATCCCATGATGCTGTACGTAAGAGTAAGGGGAGTTCAACCCGGTGTCATGACTCTCTGTAGTCGTTCATAATCCCATGATGCTGTACGTAAGAGTAAGGGGAGTTCAACCCGGTGTCATGACTCTCTGTAGTCGTTCATAATCCCATGACGCTGTACCGTAAGAGTAAGGGAGTTCAACCCGGTGTCATGACTCTCTGTAGTCGTTCATAATCCCATGATGCTGTACGTAAGAGTAAGGGGAGTTCAACCCGGTGTCATGACTCTCTGTAGTCGTTCATAATCCCATGACGCTTTACCGTAAGAGTAAGGGGAGTTCAACCCGGTGTCATGACTCTCTGTAGTCGTTCATAATCCCATGATGCTGTACCGTAAGAGTAAGGGGAGTTCAACCCGGTGTCATGACTCTCTGTAGTCGCTCATAATCCCATGACGCTGTACCGTAAGAGTAAGGGGAGTTCAACCCGGTGTCATGACTCTCTGTAGTCGTTCATAATCCCATGACGTTTACCGTAAGAGTAAGGGAGTTCAACCCGGTGTCATGACTCTCTGTAGTCGTTCATAATCCCATGATGCTGTACGTAAGAGTAAGGGGAGTTCAACCCGGTGTCATGACTCTCTGTAGTCGTTCATAATCCCATGATGCTGTACGTAAGAGTAAGGGGAGTTCAACCCGGTGTCATGACTCTCTGTAGTCGTTCATAATCCCATGATGCTGTACGTAAGAGTAAGGGAGTTCAACCCGGTGTCATGACTCTCTGTAGTCGTTCATAATCCCATGATGCTGTACGTAAGAGTAAGGGGAGTTCAACCCGGTGTCATGACTCTCTGTAGTCGTTCATAATCCCATGATGCTGTACGTAAGAGTAAGGGGAGTTCAACCCGGTGTCATGACTCTCTGTAGTCGTTCATAATCCCATGATGCTGTACGTAAGAGTAAGGGGAGTTCAACCCGGTGTCATGACTCTCTGTAGTCGTTCATAATCCCATGATGCTGTACGTAAGAGTAAGGGGGAGTTCAACCCGGTGTCATGACTCTCTGTAGTCGTTCATAATCCCATGATGCTGTACGTAAGAGTAAGGGGAGTTCAACCCGGTGTCATGACTCTCTGTAGTCGTTCATAATCCCATGACGTTTACCGTAAGAGTAAGGGGAGTTCAACCCGGTGTCATGACTCTCTGTAGTCGTTCATAATCCCATGATGCTGTACGTAAGAGTAAGGGGAGTTCAACCGGTGTCATGACTCTCTGTAGTCGTTCATAATCCCATGATGCTGTACGTAAGAGTAAGGGGTGTTCAACCCGGTGTCATGACTCTCTGTAGTCGTTCATAATCCCATGACGCTTTACCGTAAGAGTAAGGGGAGTTCAACCCGGTGTCATGACTCTCTGTAGTCGTTCATAATCCCATGATGCTGTACGTAAGAGTAAGGGGTGTTCAACCCGGTGTCATGACTCTCTGTAGTCGTTCATAATCCCATGATGCTGTACGTAAGAGTAAGGGAGTTCAACCCGGTGTCATGACTCTCTGTAGTCGTTCATAATCCCATGACGTTTACCGTAAGAGTAAGGGGAGTTCAACCCGGTGTCATGACTCTCTGTAGTCGTTCATAATCCCATGACGCTTACCGTAAGAGTAAGGGGAGTTCAACCCGGTGTCATGACTCTCTGTAGTCGTTCATAATCCCATGATGCTGTACGTAAGAGTAAGGGGAGTTCAACCCGGTGTCATGACTCTCTGTAGTCGTTCATAATCCCATGATGCTGTACGTAAGAGTAAGGGGAGTTCAACCCGGTGTCATGACTCTCTGTAGTCGTTCATAATCCCATGATGCTGAACGTAAGAGTAAGGGGAGTTCAACCCGGTGTCATGACTCTCTGTAGTCGTTCATAATCCCATGATGCTGTACGTAAGAGTAAGGGAGTTCAACCCGGTGTCATGACTCTCTGTAGTCGTTCATAATCCCATGATGTTTACCGTAAGAGTAAGGGAGTTCAACCCGGTGTCATGACTCTCTGTAGTCGTTCATAATCCCATGATGCTGTACGTAAGAGTAAGGGGAGTTCAACCCGGTGTCATGACTCTCTGTAGTCGTTCATAATCCCATGATGCTGTACGTAAGAGTAAGGGAGTTCAACCCGGTGTCATGACTCTCTGTAGTCGTTCATAATCCCATGATGCTGTAACGTAAGAGTAAGGGGAGTTCAACCCGGTGTCATGACTCTCTGTAGTCGTTCATAATCCCATGATGCTGTACGTAAGAGTAAGGGGAGTTCAACCCGGTGTCATGACTCTCTGTAGTCGTTCATAATCCCATGACGTTTACCGTAAGAGTAAGGGGAGTTCAACCCGGTGTCATGACTCTCTGTAGTCGTTCATAATCCCATGACGTTTACCGTAAGAGTAAGGGGAGTTCAACCCGGTGTCATGACTCTCTGTAGTCGTTCATAATCCCATGACGTTTACCGTAAGAGTAAGGGAGTTCAACCCGGTGTCATGACTCTCTGTAGTCGTTCATAATCCCATGATGCTGTACGTAAGAGTAAGGGGAGTTCAACACCGGTGTCATGACTCTCTGTAGTCGTTCATAATCCCATGATGCTGTACGTAAGAGTAAGGGGAGTTCAACCGGTGTCATGACTCTCTGTAGTCGTTCATAATCCCATGATGCTGTACGTAAGAGTAAGGGGAGTTCAACCCGGTGTCATGACTCTCTGTAGTCGTTCATAATCCCATGATGCTGTACGTAAGAGTAAGGGGAGTTCAACCCGGTGTCATGACTCTCTGTAGTCGTTCATAATCCCATGATGCTGTACGTAAGAGTAAGGGGAGTTCAACCCGGTGTCATGACTCTCTGTAGTCGTTCATAATCCCATGATGCTGTACGTAAGAGTAAGGGGAGTTCAACCCGGTGTCATGACTCTCTGTAGTCGTTCATAATCCCATGATGCTGTACGTAAGAGTAAGGGGAGTTCAACCCGGTGTCATGACTCTCTGTAGTCGTTCATAATCCCATGATGCTGTACCGTAAGAGTAACGGGAGTTCAACCCGGTGTCATGACTCTCTGTAGTCGTTCATAATCCCATGACGTTTACCGTAAGAGTAAGGGAGTTCAACCCGGTGTCATGACTCTCTGTAGTCGTTCATAATCCCATGATGCTGTACGTAAGAGTAAGGGGAGTTCAACCCGGTGTCATGACTCTCTGTAGTCGTTCATAATCCCATGACGTTTACCGTAAGAGTAAGGGGAGTTCAACCCGGTGTCATGACTCTCTGTAGTCGTTCATAATCCCATGACGTTTACCGTAAGAGTAAGGGGAGTTCAACCCGGTGTCATGACTCTCTGTAGTCGTTCATAATCCCATGATGCTGTACCGTAAGAGTAAGGGGAGTTCAACCTGGTGTCATGACTCTCTGTAGTCGTTCATAATCCCATGACGTTTACCGTAAGAGTAAGGGGAGTTCAACACTGGTGTCATGACTCTCTGTAGTCGTTCATAATCCCATGACGTTTACCGTAAGAGTAAGGGGAGTTCAACCCGGTGTCATGACTCTCTGTAGTCGTTCATAATCCCATGACGTTTACCGTAAGAGTAAGGGGAGTTCAACCCGGTGTCATGACTCTCTGTAGTCGTTCATAATCCCATGATGCTGTACGTAAGAGTAAGGGGAGTTCAACCCGGTGTCATGACTCTCTGTAGTCGTTCATAATCCCATGATGCTGTACGTAAGAGTAAGGGGAGTTCAACCCGGTGTCATGACTCTCTGTAGTCGTTCATAATCCCATGATGCTGTACGTAAGAGTAAGGGGAGTTCAACCCGGTGTCATGACTCTCTGTAGTCGTTCATAATCCCATGATGCTGTACGTAAGAGTAAGGGGAGTTCAACCCGGTGTCATGACTCTCTGTAGTCGTTCATAATCCCATGATGCTGTACGTAAGAGTAAGGGGAGTTCAACCCGGTGTCATGACTCTCTGTAGTCGTTCATAATCCCATGATGCTGTACGTAAGAGTAAGGGGAGTTCAACCCGGTGTCATGACTCTCTGTAGTCGTTCATAATCCCATGATGCTGTACCGTAAGAGTAAGGGAGTTCAACCCGGTGTCATGACTCTCTGTAGTCGTTCATAATCCCATGACGCTTACCGTAAGAGTAAGGGGAGTTCAACCCGGTGTCATGACTCTCTGTAGTCGTTCATAATCCCATGATGCTGTACGTAAGAGTAAGGGGAGTTCAACCCGGTGTCATGACTCTCTGTAGTCGTTCATAATCCCATGACGCTTACCGTAAGAGTAAGGGGAGTTCAACACTGGTGTCATGACTCTCTGTAGTCGTTCATAATCCCATGATGCTGTACGTAAGAGTAAGGGGAGTTCAACCCGGTGTCATGACTCTCTGTAGTCGTTCATAATCCCATGATGCTGTACGTAAGAGTAAGGGGAGTTCAACCCGGTGTCATGACTCTCTGTAGTCGTTCATAATCCCATGATGCTGTACGTAAGAGTAAGGGGAGTTCAACCCGGTGTCATGACTCTCTGTAGTCGTTCATAATCCCATGATGCTGTACGTAAGAGTAAGGGGAGTTCAACCCGGTGTCATGACTCTCTGTAGTCGTTCATAATCCCATGATGCTGTACCGTAAGAGTAAGGGAGTTCAACCCGGTGTCATGACTCTCTGTAGTCGTTCATAATCCCATGATGCTGTACGTAAGAGTAAGGGGAGTTCAACCCGGTGTCATGACTCTCTGTAGTCGTTCATAATCCCATGACGTTTACCGTAAGAGTAAGGGGAGTTCAACCCGGTGTCATGACTCTCTGTAGTCGTTCATAATCCCATGATGCTGTACGTAAGAGTAAGGGGAGTTCAACCCGGTGTCATGACTCTCTGTAGTCGTTCATAATCCCATGATGCTATACCGTAAGAGTAAGGGGAGTTCAACCCGGTGTCATGACTCTCTGTAGTCGTTCATAATCCCATGATGCTGTACGTAAGAGTAAGGGAGTTCAACCCGGTGTCATGACTCTCTGTAGTCGTTCATAATCCCATGATGCTGTACGTAAGAGTAAGGGGAGTTCAACCCGGTGTCATGACTCTCTGTAGTCGTTCATAATCCCATGATGCTGTACGTAAGAGTAAGGGGAGTTCAACCCGGTGTCATGACTCTCTGTAGTCGTTCATAATCCCATGATGCTGTACCGTAGAGTAAGGGGAGTTCAACCCGGTGTCATGACTCTCTGTAGTCGTTCATAATCCCATGATGCTGTACCGTAAGAGTAAGGGAGTTCAACCCGGTGTCATGACTCTCTGTAGTCGTTCATAATCCCATGACGCTGTACCGTAAGAGTAAGGGGAGTTCAACCCGGTGTCATGACTCTCTGTAGTCGTTCATAATCCCATGATGCTGTACGTAAGAGTAAGGGGAGTTCAACCCGGTGTCATGACTCTCTGTAGTCGTTCATAATCCCATGATGCTGTACCGTAAGAGTAAGGGGAGTTCAACCCGGTGTCATGACTCTCTGTAGTCGTTCATAATCCCATGATGCTGTACGTAAGAGTAAGGGGAGTTCAACCCGGTGTCATGACTCTCTGTAGTCGTTCATAATCCCATGATGCTGTACGTAAGAGTAAGGGAGTTCAACCCGGTGTCATGACTCTCTGTAGTCGTTCATAATCCCATGACGTTTACCGTAAGAGTAAGGGGAGTTCAACCCGGTGTCATGACTCTCTGTAGTCGTTCATAATCCCATGATGCTGTACGTAAGAGTAAGGGGAGTTCAACCCGGTGTCATGACTCTCTGTAGTCGTTCATAATCCCATGATGCTGTACCGTAAGAGTAAGGGGAGTTCAACCCGGTGTCATGACTCTCTGTAGTCGTTCATAATCCCATGATGCTGTACGTAAGAGTAAGGGAGTTCAACCCGGTGTCATGACTCTCTGTAGTCGTTCATAATCCCATGATGCTGTACGTAAGAGTAAGGGGAGTTCAACCCGGTGTCATGACTCTCTGTAGTCGTTCATAATCCCATGATGCTGTACGTAAGAGTAAGGGAGTTCAACCCGGTGTCATGACTCTCTGTAGTCGTTCATAATCCCATGATGCTGTACGTAAGAGTAAGGGGAGTTCAACCGGTGTCATGACTCTCTGTAGTCGTTCATAATCCCATGATGCTGTACCGTAAGAGTAAGGGGAGTTCAACCCGGTGTCATGACTCTCTGTAGTCGTTCATAATCCCATGATGCTGTACCGTAAGAGTAAGGGAGTTCAACCGGTGTCATGACTCTCTGTAGTCGTTCATAATCCCATGATGCTGTACGTAAGAGTAAGGGAGTTCAACCC
>NW_026277006.1:0-3321 GCF_023373465.1 Oncorhynchus keta
AGTGACAGTTATAAATGTAAGGAAAGCGAGAGTTGCACCCCTTCTGAAAAAACCTACACTCGATCCTCCGATGTCAACAACTACAGACCAGTATCCCTTCTCTCTTTTCTCTCCAAAACTCTTGAGCGTGCCGTCCTTGGCCAGCTCTCCCGCTATCTCTCTCAGAATGACCTTCTTGATCCAATCAGTCAGGTTTCAAGACTAGTCATTCAACTGAGACTGCTCCTCTGTATCACGGAGCGCTCCGCACTGCTAAAGCTAACTCTCTCCTCTGCCTCATCCTTCTAGACCTATCGGCTGCCTTCGATACTGTGAACCATCAGATCCTCCTCTCCACCCTCTCCGAGCTGGGCATCTCCGGCGTCCACGCTGGATTGCGTCCCACTGACATGTCGCTCCTACCAGGTGGCGTGGCGAGAATCTGTCTCCTCACCACGCGCTCTCTCACCACTGGTGTCCCCAGGGCTCTGTTCTAGGCCCTTCCTATTTTCGCTATACACCAAGTCACTTGGCTCTGTCATAACCTCACATGGTCTCTCCTATCATTGCTATGCAGACGACACACAATTAATCTTCTCCTTTCCCCTTCTGATGACCAGGTGGCGAATCGCATCTCTGCATGTCTGGCAGACATATCAGTGTGGATGACGGATCACCACCTCAAGCTGAACCTCAGCAAGACGGAGCTCCTCTTCCTCCCGGGGAAGGACTGCCCGTTCCATGATCTCGCCATCACGGTTGACAACTCCATTGTGTCCTCCTCCCAGAGCGCTAAGAACCTTGGCGTGATCCTGGACAACATCCTGTCGTTCTCAACTAACATCAAGGCGGTGTCCCGTTCCTGTAGGTTCATGCTCTACAACATCCGCAGAGTACGACCCTGCCTCACACAGGAAGCGGCGCAGGTCCTAATCCAGGCACTTGTCATCTCCCGTCTTGATTACTGCAACTGCGCTGTTGGCTGGGCTCCTGCCTGTGCCATTAAACCCCTACAACTCATCCAGAACGCCGCAGCCCGTCTGGTGTTCAACCTTCCTAAGTTCTCTCACGTCACTCCCGCTCCTCCGCTCTCTCCACTGGCTTCCAGTTGAAGCTCGTATCCGCTACAAGACCATGGTGCTTGCCACGGAGCTGTGAGGGAACGGCACCTCAGTACCTCCAGGCTCTGATCAGGCCCTACACCCAAACAAGGGCACTGCGTTCATCCACCTCTGGCCTGCTCGCCTCCCTACCACTGAGGAAGCAGTTCCCGCTCAGCCCAGTCAAAACTGTCTCGCTGCTCTGGGCCCCAATGGTGGAACAAACTCCCTCACGACGCCAGGACAGCGGAGTCAATCACCACCTTCCGCGGAGACACCCCCTACCTCTTCAAGGAATACCTAGGATAGGGTAAGTAATCCTTCTCACCCCCCCCCCCCTAAAAAGATTTAGATGCACTATTGTAAAGTGGCTGTTCCACTGGATGTCATAAGGTGTATGCACCAATTTGTAAGTCGCTCTGGATAAGAGTGTCTGCTAAATGACTTAAATGTAATGTAAATTAAACTAACACTAAAGTGACAGTTATAAATGTCAGGAAACTAACACTAAAGTGACAGTTATAAATGTAAGGAAACTAACACTAAAGTGACAGTTATAAATGTAAGGAAACTAACACTAAAGTGACAGTTATAAATGTAAGGAAACTAACACTAAAGTGACAGTTATAAATGTAAGGAAACTAACACTAAAGTGACAGTTATAAATGTATGAAACTAACACTAAAGTGACAGTTCTAAATAATAAGGAAACTAACACTAAAGTGACAGTTATAAATGTAAGGAAACTAACACTAGTGACAGTTCTAAATGTCAGGAAACTAACACTAAGTGACAGTTATAAATGTAAGGAAACCAACACTAAAGTGACAGTTCTAAATGTAAAGGAAACTAACACTAGTGACAGTTACAAATGTAAGGAAACTAACACTAAAGTGACAGTTATAATGTCAGGAAACTAACACTCAAAGTGACAGTTATAAATGTCAGAAACCAACACTAAAGTGACAGTTCTAAATGTCAGGAAACTAAAAGTGACAGTTATAAACATGAACACTAAAGTGACAGTTATAAATGTAAGGAAACTAACACTAAAGTGACAGTTATAAATGTCAGGAAACTAACACTAAAGTCACAGTTATAAATGTCAGGAACTAACACTAAAGTGACAGTTATAAATGTAAGGAAACTAACACTAAAGTGACAGTTATAAATGTAAGGAAACTAACACTAAAGTGACAGTTATAAATGTCAGAAACTAACACTAAAGTGACAGTTATAAATGTAAAGAAACTAACACTAAGTGACAGTTATAAAT
Organism: Oncorhynchus keta; assembly: GCF_023373465.1. Lineage (NCBI taxonomy): Eukaryota > Metazoa > Chordata > Actinopteri > Salmoniformes > Salmonidae > Oncorhynchus > Oncorhynchus keta. Next base: position 2,356 of record NW_026277006.1, read on the forward strand.
GTCAGGAAACTAACACTAAAGTGACAGTTATAAATGTAAAGGAAACTAACACTAAAGTGACAGTTATAAATGTCAGGAAACTAACACTAAAGTGACAGTTATAAAGTAAGAAACTACTAAAGTAAGCAGTTACTAAATGGAAACTAACACTAAAGTGACAGTTATAAATGTAAGGAAACTAACACTAAAGTGACAGTTATAAATGTAAGGAAACTAACACTAAAGTGACAGTTATAAATGTAAGGAAACTAACACTAAAGTGACAGTTATAAATGTCAGAAACTAACACCTAAGCGACAGTTATAAATGTAAAACTAACACTAAAGTGACAGTTATAAATGTAAGGAAACTAACACTAAAGTGACAGTTATAAATGTAAGGAAACTAACACTAAAGTGACAGTTATAAATGTAAGGAAACTAACACTAAAGTGACAGTTATAAATGTAAGGAAACTAACACTAAAGTGACAGTTATAAATGTAAGGAAACTAACACTAAAGTGACAGTTATAAATGTAAGGAAACTAACACTAAAGTGACAGTTATAAATGTAAGGAAACTAACACTAAAGTGACAGTTATAAATGTAAGGAAACTAACACTAAAGTGACAGTTATAAATGTAAGGAAACTAACACTAAAGTGACAGTTATAAATGTAAGGAAACTAACACTAAAGTGACAGTTATAAATGTAAGGAAACTAACACTAAAGTGACAGTTATAAATGTCAGGAAACTAACACTAAAGTGACAGTTATAAATGTAAGGAAACTAACACTAAAGTGACAGTTATAAATGTAAGGAAACTAACACTAAAGTGACAGTTATAAATGTAAGGAAACTAACACTAAAGTGACAGTTATAAATGTAAGGAAACTAACACTCAAAGTGACAGTTATAAATGTAAGGAAACCAACACTAAAGTGACAGTTATAAATGTAAGGAAACTAACACTAAAGTGACAGTTA
>NW_026277007.1:0-10420 GCF_023373465.1 Oncorhynchus keta
TTCCCAGACGTTTCTCACCTTTATTAGGGTGATATCAAAAGTAAGTCAAGACGTTGTTTAAAGGGAAAATATGAGCAGAAGAGCGAATGCAACCAGAAGAGCGAATGCAACCAGAAGAGCGAATGCAACCAGAAGAGCGAATGCAACCAGAAGAGCGAATGCAACCAGAAGAGCGAATGTAACCAGGGGAAAAATTCACTACTTTCCCCAAAGCAAAAAATAAATACATTTCACAACCCTCACTTATTTTGGACCACCCCTTCCCCCTGCAGGAAATTTCAATCTGTCTTTTACTGCCCCCAACTGAACTATAATATGAATCCATTACACTGAACTATAGTATGAATCACTGAACTATAATATGAATCCATTACACTGAACTATAGTATGAATCCATTAAACTGAACTATAGTATGAATCACTGAACTATAGTATGAATCCATTACACTGAACTATAGTATGAATCCATTACACTGAACTATAGTATGAATCACTGAACTATAGTATGAATCACTGAACTATAGTATGAATCCATTACACTGAACTATAGTATGAATCCATTACACTGAACTATAGTATGAATCCATTACACTGAACTATAGTATGAATCCATTACACTGAACTACAGTATGAATCCATTACACTGAACTATAGTATGAATCACTGAACTATAGTATGAATCCATTACACTGAACTATAGTATGAATCCATTACACTGAACTACAGTATGAATCCATTACACTGAACTATAGTATGAATCCATTACACTGAACTATAGTATGAATCACTGAACTATAGTATGAATCCATTACACTGAACTATAGTATGAATCCATTACACTGAACTATAGTATGAATCCATTACACTGAACTATAGTATGAATCACTGAACTATAGTATGAATCCATTACACTGAACTATAGTATGAATCCATTACACTGAACTACAGTATGAATCACTGAACTATAGTATGAATCCATTACACTGAACTATAGTATGAATCCATTACACTGAACTATAGTATGAATCCATTACACTGAACTACAGTATGAATCCATTACACTGAACTATAGTATGAATCACTGAACTATAGTATGAATCCATTACACTGAACTATAGTATGAATCCATTACACTGAACTATAGTATGAATCACTGAACTATAGTATGAATCCATTACACTGAACTACAGTATGAATCACTGAACTATAGTATGAATCCATTACACTGAACTATAGTATGAATCCATTACACTGAACTATAGTATGAATCACTGAACTATAGTATGAATCCATTACACTGAACTATAGTATGAATCCATTACACTGAACTATAGTATGAATCACTGAACTATAGTATGAATCCATTACACTGAACTACAGTATGAATCACTGAACTATAGTATGAATCACTGAACTATAGTATGAATCCATTACACTGAACTATAGTATGAATCCATTACACTGAACTATAGTATGAATCCATTACACTGAACTATAGTATGAATCCATTATACTGAACTACAGTATGAATCCATTACACTGAACTATAGTATGAATCCATTATACTGAACTACAGTATGAATCCATTACACTGAACTACAGTATGAATCCATTACACTGAACTACAGTATGAATCCATTACACTGAACTATAGTATGAATCACTGAACTATAGTATGAATCCATTACACTGAACTATAGTATGAATCCATTACACTGAACTACAGTATGAATCCATTACACTGAACTATAGTATGAATCCATTACACTGAACTACAGTATGAATCCATTACACTGAACTATAGTATGAATCCATTACACTGAACTATAGTATGAATCACTGAACTATAGTATGAATCACTGAACTATAGTATGAATCCATTACACTGAACTATAGTATGAATCCATTACACTGAACTATAGTATGAATCACTGAACTATAGTATGAATCCATTACACTGAACTATAGTATGAATCCATTACACTGAACTACAGTATGAATCACTGAACTATAGTATGAATCCATTACACTGAACTATAGTATGAATCCATTACACTGAACTATAGTATGAATCCATTACACTGAACTATAGTATGAATCACTGAACTATAGTATGAATCCATTACACTGAACTATAGTATGAATCCATTACACTGAACTATAGTATGAATCCATTACACTGAACTATAGTATGAATCACTGAACTATAGTATGAATCCATTACACTGAACTATAGTATGAATCCATTACACTGAACTATAGTATGAATCCATTACACTGAACTATAGTATGAATCACTGAACTATAGTATGAATCCATTACACTGAACTATAGTATGAATCCATTACACTGAACTATAGTATGAATCCATTACACTGAACTACAGTATGAATCCATTACACTGAACTATAGTATGAATCCATTACACTGAACTACAGTATGAATCCATTACACTGAACTACAGTATGAATCCATTACACTGAACTACAGTATGAATCCATTACACTGAACTATAGTATGAATCACTGAACTATAGTATGAATCCATTACACTGAACTATAATATGAATCCATTACACTGAACTATAGTATGAATCACTGAACTATAGTATGAATCACTGAACTATAGTATGAATCCATTACACTGAACTATAGTATGAATCACTGAACTATAGTATGAATCCATTACACTGAACTATAATATGAATCCATTACACTGAACTATAGTATGAATCACTGAACTATAGTATGAATCCATTACACTGAACTATAGTATGAATCCATTACACTGAACTATAGTATGAATCCATTACACTGAACTATAATATGAATCCATTACACTGAACTATAGTATGAATCACTGAACTATAGTATGAATCCATTACACTGAACTATAGTATGAATCCATTACACTGAACTATAATATGAATCCATTATACTGAACTACAGTATGAATCCATTACACTGAACTATAGTATGAATCCATTATACTGAACTACAGTATGAATCCATTACACTGAACTATAGTATGAATCCATTATACTGAACTACAGTATGAATCCATTACACTGAACTACAGTATGAATCCATTACACTGAACTATAGTATGAATCCATTACACTGAACTACAGTATGAATCCATTACACTGAACTATAGTATGAATCCATTACACTGAACTACAGTATGAATCCATTACACTGAACTACAGTATGAATCCATTACACTGAACTACAGTATGAATCCATTACACTGAACTACAGTATGAATCCATTATACTGAACTATAGTATGAATCACTGAACTATAGTATGAATCCATTACACTGAACTATAGTATGAATCCATTACACTGAACTACAGTATGAATCCATTACACTGAACTATAGTATGAATCCATTACACTGAACTACAGTATGAATCCATTACACTGAACTATAGTATGAATCCATTACACTGAACTATAGTATGAATCCATTACACTGAACTACAGTATGAATCCATTACACTGAACTATAGTATGAATCCATTACACTGAACTACAGTATGAATCCATTACACTGAACTATAGTATGAATCACTGAACTATAGTATGAATCCATTACACTGAACTATAATATGAATCCATTACACTGAACTACAGTATGAATCCATTACACTGAACTACAGTATGAATCACTGAACTATAGTATGAATCCATTACACTGAACTACAGTATGAATCACTGAACTACAGTATGAATCCATTACACTGAACTACAGTATGAATCACTGAACTATAGTATGAATCCATTACACTGAACTACAGTATGAATCCATTACACTGAACTATAGTATGAATCCATTACACTGAACTACAGTATGAATCCATTACACTGAACTATAGTATGAATCCATTACACTGAACTACAGTATGAATCCATTACACTGAACTATAGTATGAATCACTGAACTATAGTATGAATCCATTACACTGAACTATAGTATGAATCCATTACACTGAACTATAGTATGAATCACTGAACTATAGTATGAATCCATTACACTGAACTATAGTATGAATCCATTACACTGAACTACAGTATGAATCCATTACACTGAACTATAGTATGAATCCATTACACTGAACTACAGTATGAATCCATTATACTGAACTATAGTATGAATCCATTATACTGAACTATAGTATGAATCCATTATACTGAACTACAGTATGAATCCATTACACTGAACTATAGTATGAATCCATTATACTGAACTACAGTATGAATCCATTATACTGAACTATAGTATGAATCACTGAACTATAGTATGAATCCATTACACTGAACTATAGTATGAATCCATTACACTGAACTACAGTATGAATCCATTACACTGAACTACAGTATGAATCACTGAACTATAGTATGAATCACTGAACTACAGTATGAATCACTGAACTATAGTATGAATCACTGAACTATAGTATGAATCACTGAACTATAGTATGAATCACTGAACTATAGTATGAATCACTGAACTATAGTATGAATCACTGAACTATAGTATGAATCACTGAACTATAGTATGAATCACTGAACTATAGTATGAATCCATTACACTGAACTATAGTATGAATCCATTACACTGAACTACAGTATGAATCCATTACACTGAACTACAGTATGAATCCATTACACTGAACTACAGTATGAATCCATTACACTGAACTACAGTATGAATCACTGAACTATAGTATGAATCCATTACACTGAACTACAGTATGAATCCATTACACTGAACTATAGTATGAATCACTGAACTATAGTATGAATCCATTACACTGAACTACAGTATGAATCCATTACACTGAACTACAGTATGAATCACTGAACTATAGTATGAATCACTGAACTATAGTATGAATCCATTACACTGAACTACAGTATGAATCCATTACACTGAACTATAGTATGAATCCATTACACTGAACTATAGTATGAATCCATTACACTGAACTATAGTATGAATCCATTACACTGAACTACAGTATGAATCCATTACACTGAACTATAGTATGAATCACTGAACTATAGTATGAATCCATTACACTGAACTATAGTATGAATCCATTACACTGAACTATAGTATGAATCACTGAAATATAGTATGAATCCATTATACTGAACTACAGTATGAATCCATTACACTGAACTATAGTATGAATCCATTACACTGAACTACAGTATGAATCCATTACACTGAACTATAGTATGAATCACTGAACTATAGTATGAATCCATTACACTGAACTACAGTATGAATCCATTACACTGAACTATAGTATGAATCCATTACACTGAACTATAGTATGAATCCATTACACTGAACTATAGTATGAATCACTGAACTATAGTATGAATCACTGAACTATAGTATGAATCCATTACACTGAACTACAGTATGAATCCATTACACTGAACTATAGTATGAATCCATTACACTGAACTACAGTATGAATCCATTACACTGAACTATAGTATGAATCCATTACACTGAACTACAGTATGAATCACTGAACTATAATATGAATCACTGAACTATAGTATGAATCCATTACACTTTGTGATATGAAATGGGGAAATATAAAATCATATTTTGAATTACCCTTCCGACTAACTCTACACTAATTAAAAACCCACTACCCCATTCCACTACTTTGATCCTATCAATCAATCAAATATTTTTATGAAGCTCTTTTTACATCAGCTGATGTTACTAAGTGCTACACAGAAACCCAGCCTAAAACCCACACAGCAACGCAGACACAGAAACCCAGCCTAAAACCCCACACAGCAACGCAGACACAGAAACCCAGCCTAGAACCCCACACAGAAACCCAGCCTAAAACCCCACACAGCAACGCAGACACAGAAACCCAGCCTAGAACCCCACACAGAAACCCAGCCTAAAACCCACACAGAAACCCAGCCTAAAACCCACTCAGCAACGCAGACACAGAAACCCAGCCTAAAACCCCACACAGCGGCGCAGACACAGAAACCCAGCCTAGAACCCCACACAGAAACCCAGCCTAAAACCCACACAGCAACGCAGACACAGAAACCCAGCCTAGAACCAACACAGAAACCCAGCTTAAACCGACACAGAAACCCAGCCTAAAACCCCACACAGCAACGCAACACAGAAACCCAGCCTAGAACCCCACACAGAAACCCAGCCTAGAACCCCACACAGAAACCCAGCCTAGAACCCCACACAGAAACCCAGCCTAAAGCCCCACACAGAAACCCAGCCAAAACCGAACAGCAACGCAGACACAGAAACCCAAACAGCAACGCAGACACAGAAACCCAGCCTAAAACCCAACACAGAAACCCAGCCTAGAACCCAACACAGAAACCCAGCCTAGAACCCCACACAGAAACCCAGCCTAGAACCCCACACAGAAACCCAGCCTAAAACCCCACACAGCAACGCAGACACAGAAACCCAGCCTAGAACCCCACACAGAAACCCAGCCTAAAACCCACACAGCAACGCAGACACAGAAACCCAAACAGCAACGCAGACACAGAAACCCAGCCTAAAACCCCACACAGAAACCCAGCCTAGAACCCCACACAGAAACCCAGCCTAGAACCCACACAGAAACCCAGCCTAGAACCCCACACAGTAACCCAGCCTAAAACCCCACACAGCAACGCAGACACAGAAACCCAGCCTAGAACCCACACAGAAACCCAGCCTAAAACCCACACAGCAACGCAGACACAGAAACCCAAACAGCAACGCAGACACAGAAACCCAGCCTAGAACCCCACACAGAAACCCAGCCTAGAACCCACACAGAAACCCAGCCTAGAACCCCACACAGAAACCCAGCCTAGAACCCCACACAGAAACCCAGCCTAAAACCCACACAGAAACCCAGCCTAAAACCCCACACAGCAACGCAGACACAGAAACCCAGCCTAGAACCCCACACAGAAACCCAGCCTAAAACCCACACAGCAACGCAGACACAGAAACCCAGCCTAGAACCCACACAGAAACCCAGCCTAAAACCCCACACAGAAACCCAGCCTAAAACCCCACACAGCAACGCAGACACAGCGGCAAACAGCAACGCAGACACAGAAACCCAGCCTAGAACCCAACACAGACCCAGCCTAGAACCCCACACAGAAACCCAGCCTAGAACCCCACACAGAAACCCAGCCTAAAACCCACACAGAAACCAGCCTAAAACCCACACAGCAACGCAGACACAGAAACCCAAACAGCAACGCAGACACAGAAACCCAGCCTAAAACCCCACACAGAAACCCAGCCTAGAGATGAACACAGAAACCCAGCCTAAAACCCCACACAGCAACGCAGACACAGAAACCAGCCTAGAACCCCACACAGAAACCCAGCCTAAAACCCACACAGCAACGCAGACACAGAAACCCAAACAGCAACGCAGACACAAAACCCAGCCTAAAACCCCACACAGAAACCCAGCCTAGAACCCCACACAGAAACCCAGCCTAGAACCCCACACAGAAACCCAGCCTAGAACCCCAACAGAAACCCAGCCTAAAACCCACACAGCAACGCAGACACAGAAACCCAAACAGCAACGCAGACACAAAAACCCAGCCTAAAACCCCACACAGAAACCCAGCCTAGAACCCCACACAGAACCCCACACAGAAACCCAGCCTAGAACCCCACACAGAAACCCAGCCTAGAACACCACACAGAAACCCAGCCTAAAACCCCACACAGAAACCCAGCCTAAAACCCCACACAGAAACCCAGCCTAGAACCCCACACAAAAACCCAGCCTAGAACCCCACACAGAAACCCAGCCAGAACCCCACACAGAAACCCAGCCTAGAACCCCACACAGAAACCCAGCCTAAAAACCCCACACAGAAACCCAGCCTAAACCCCACACAGCAACGCAGACACAGAAACCCAGCCTAGAACCCCACACAGAAACCCAGCCTAAAACCACACAGCAACGCAGACACAGAAACCCAGCCTAGAACCCCACACAGAAACCCAGCCTAAAACCCCACACAGAAACCCAGCCTAAAACCCCACACAGCAACGCAGACACAGAAACCCAAACAGCAACGCAGACACAGAAACCCAGCCTAGAACCCCACACAGAAACCCAGCCTAGAACCCCACACAGAAACCCAGCCTAGAACCCCACACAGAAACCCAGCCTAAAACCCCACACAGAAACCCAGCCTAAAACCCACACAGCAACGCAGACACAGAAACCCAAACAGCAACGCAGACACAGAAACCCAGCCTAAAACCCCACACAGAAACCCAGCCTAGAACCCCACACAGAAACCCAGCCTAAAACCCCACACAGCAACGCAGACACAGAAACCCAGCCTAGAACCCCACACAGAAACCCAGCCTAAAACCCACACAGCAACGCAGACACAGAAACCCAAACAGCAACGCAGACACAGAAACCCAGCCTAAAACCCCACACAGAAACCCAGCCTAGAACCCACACAGAAACCCAGCCTAGAACCCCACACAGAAACCCAGCCCTAGAACCAACACACAGTAACCCAGCCTAAAACCCCACACAGCAACGCAGACACAGAAACCCAGCCTAGAACCCCACACAGAAACCCAGCCTAAACCCACACAGCAACGCAGACACAGAAACCCAGCCTAGAACCCCCACACAGAAACCCCAGCCTAGAACCCCACACAGAAACCCAGCCTAGAACCCCACACAGAAACCCAGCCTAAAACCCCACACAGAAACCCAGCCTAAACCCCACACAGCAACGCAGACACAGAAACCCAGCCTAGAACCCCACACAGAAACCCAGCCTAAAACCCACACAGCAACGCAGACACAGAAACCCAGCCTAGAACCCCACACAGAAACCCAGCCTAAAACCCCACACAGAAACCCAGCCTAAAAATGAACAGCAACGCAGACACAGAAACCCAATGAACAGCAACGCAGACACAGAAACCCAGCCTAAGAACCCCACACAGAAACCCAGCCTAGAACCCACACAGAAACCCAGCCTAGAACGACACAGAAACCCAGCCTAAACCCCACACAGAAACCCAGCCTAAAACCCACACAGCAACGCAGACACAGAAACCCAAACAGCAACGCAGACACAGAAACCCAAACAGCAACGCAGACACAGAAACCCAGCCAGAACCCACACAGAAACCCAGCCTAGAACCCAACACAGAAACCCAGCCTAGAACCCACACAGAAACCCAGCCTAGAACCCCACACAGAAACCCAGCCTAGAACCCCGACACAGAAAGCCAGCCTAGAACCCCACACAGAAACCCAGCCTAGAACCCCAACACAGAAACCCAGCCTAGAACCCCACACAGAAACCCAGCCTAAAACCCCACACAGAAACCCAGCCTAAAACCCACACAGAAACCCAGCCAGAACCCCACACAGAAACCCAGCCTAGAACCCCACACAGAAACCCAGCCTAGAACCCCACACAGAACCCAGCCAAACCCCAACAGCAACGCAGACACAGAAACCCAGCCTAGAACCCCACACAGACCCAGCCTAAAACCCCACACAGCAACGCAGACACAGAAACCCAGCCTAAAACCCCACACAGAAACCCAGCCTAAGACCCCACACAGAAACCCAGCCTAAAAGCCCACACAGAAACCCAGCCTAAACCCCACACAGAAACCCAGCCTAAAACCCACACAGCAACGCAGACACAGAAACCCAAACAGCAACGCAGACACAGAAACCCAGCCTAAAACCCCACACAGCAACGCAGACACAGAAACCCAGCCTAAAACCCCACACAGAAACCCAGCCTAAAACCCCACACAGAAACCCAGCCTAGAACCCCACACAGAAACCCAGCCTAAAACCCACACAGCAACGCAGACACAGAAACCCAGCCTAGAACCCCACACAGAAACCCAGCCTAAACCCCACACAGCAACGCAGACACAGAAACCCAGCCTAAAACCCACACAGAAACCCAGCCTAAAACCCCACACAGCAACGCAGACACAGAAACCCAGCCTAAAACCCCACACAGAAACCCAGCCTAAAACCCCACACAGAAACCCAGCCTAAACCCCACACAGAAACCCAGCCTAAAACCCCACACAGAAACCCAGCCTAAAACCCACACAGCAACGCAGACAGAAACCCAAACAGCAACGCAGACACAGAAACCCAGCCTAAAACCCCACACAGCAACGCAGACACAGAAACCCAGCCTAAGACCCCACACAGAAACCCAGCCTAAACCCCACACAGAAACCCAGCCTAAAACCCAGTACACAGCAACGCAGACACAGAAACCCAGCCTAGAACCCCACACAGAAACCCAGCCTAAAAACCCCACACAGCAACGCAGACACAGAAACACAGCCTAAAACC
>NW_026277008.1:0-6479 GCF_023373465.1 Oncorhynchus keta
ATCAGGACCTTGACGACTTGTCCTAAATAGAAAGAACCACGAATTCTGCACTGTATCAGAGAATTCTACAGGACGATGTCAAGCCATCTGTCTGTGAGCTGAAGCTGAAGTGCAGCTCCAAATCCAAATCAAATTTTATTTGTCACATACACCTGGTTAGCAGATGTTAATGCGAGTGTAGCGAAATGCTTGTGTTTCTAGTTCCGACAATGCAGTAATAACCAACAAGTAATCGAACTAACAATTCCAAAACTACTGTCTTATACACACAAGTGTAGGGGGATAAAGAATATGTACATAAAGATATATGAATGATAGATGGTACAGAGCGGCATAGGCAAGATACAGTAGATGGTATCGAGTACAGTATATACATATGAGATGAGTATGTAAACAAAGTGGCATAGTTAAAGTGGCTAGTGATACATGTATTACATAAAGATGCAGTAGATGATATAGAGTACAGTATATACGTATACATATGAGATGAATAATGTAGGGTATGTAAACATTATATTAGGTAGCATTGTTTAAAGTGGCTAGTGATATATTTTACATAATTCCCCATCAATTCCCATGATTAAAGTGGCTGGAGTTGAGTCAGTGTGTTGGCAGCAGCCACTCAATGTTAGTGGTGGCTGTTTAACAGTCTGATGGCCTTGAGATAGAAGCTGTTTTTCAGTCTCTCGGTCCCAGCTTTGATGCACCTGTACTGACCTGACAAGATCCAAGATGGCGTAGCAGTCGGACGTATGTTTTGTCTTGTCCCGTCCTGTCTAGTGTAAATATAGTTTTCTTCGTTTTTTTTTCTGTATATATTTCGGTACATATTTTAATCTCACTTTCAAACTAGAGCTGAATATACTCTCCTGCAACCCGCATCACCCAATGTGGTACGGATCCGCCTTTTCTATACTTTACTTTAGAACCAGAGCCACCATCAGAAGCTAGCCAGCCAACTAGCTACTAGCTCGTACTCAGCTAGCCATTGCTAGCGGTCTTCTAAGCTAACTAGAACACCAGCGACATCAACCCAGAGCATATCAGACTGCTCTTTTCTACCACATCTCTCCGATTCCTACCAGGCTCTGAACCTTTACACGGATCATCGCAACTAGCTAGCTGCAATTCCGAGTGGCTACCCTGGCCAACGCCTCTGGCCCAAAACAAGCTACAGTTAGCCTTGAGCTAAGCCCACCTCCCGACTAGCCGAAGAGGCCCAACGATACCTCTTTTTGCCAATTGGCCACCCTTACTGCCGACACGGAGCGCCGCCGATCCATCACGACTGGTCCGCCGACATAACCGTCCGAGGTGGTTTCAACAGGCTTTTTCGCTGCGACATCGCCAAAGATCCATCTGCTGGCCAAGGCCCGCGAGCTCTGAAACGCTGTGTCTCCAGCTCACCCAGCGCACTAGAGCTCCTGTAGCATAATCCTGGGCTACAATTACCCGGGCCCACGACCGGTCTGTCGATGTCACCGCAAGAAGTGGAATAAACAGACTCACCCCATCGCGACGTCCCCAAAGAGTTAGCTCTAGCCCTCGCCATTCTCCTACTTGCTATTCTTAGCCTGCTAACGGCTAGTTTGTCTAGCCTCCCTACGAACTGTTAGCTTGTTAGCACAGGCCTGCTAACCATCTGACCCACCTCATCCCAAACACTTCTGGAACCCAGTTACTTTTATCTCTCTTTGATTTTTATTTGTTTATACCTTCCGGAAACCTGCTCACCCACTGTGATACGGATTCGCTATCACTTTTAATTTTTATTTATTTATGACACACTCAAGAACCTCCAGACGCTAACCAGCTAACTAGCTACAAGCTTATTTAGTCATTGTTAGTTTTTTTTTTAAAACCTGGATAACACAGCCAGCCCAGCTTCCCTGCCCATCCACCGCTGCCCCCTGACACTGATCTCTTGGCTACTTAGCTGACGCACGCTGACTGTCCATTAATCACGGTACCCCATTCTGCTTGTTTGTTTATCTGTCGGCCCAGTTGCCTAGTCAACGCCATTTTACCTGCTGTTTGTTGTGCTAGCTGATTAGCCTCGCCTACTGTTTTTAGCTAGCTTTCCCAATTCAACACCTGTGATTACTGTATGCCTCGCTGTATGTCTCTCCCAAATGTCAATATGCCTTGTATACTGTTGTTCAGGTTAGTTATCATTGTTTTAGTTCACAATGGAGCCCCTAGATCCACTCTGCATACCCCTGTTACCTCCTTTGTCCCACCCCCACACATGCGGTGACCTCACCCATTACAACCAGCATGTCCAGAGATACAACCTTCATCATCACCTCCAGTGCCTGGGCTACCTCCGCTGTACCCGCACCCCACCATACCCCTGTCTGCGCATTATGCCCTGAATATAGTCTACCATGCCCAGAAACCTGCTCCTCTTATCCTCTGCCCCCAACGCTCTAGGCGACCAGTTTTGATAGCCTTTAGCCGCACCCTCATACTACCCTTCTCTGTTCCGCGGTGATGTGGAGGTAAACCCAGGCCCTGCATGCCCCTCAGGTACCCTCATTTGTTGACTTCTGTGATCGAAAAAGTTTTTATGCATGTCAACATCAGAAGCCTCCTCCCTAAGTTTGTTTTACTCACTGCTTTAGCACACACACTCTGCCAACCCTGATGTCCTTGCCGTGTCTGAATCCTGGCCAGGAAGGCCACCAAAAATTCAGAGATTTCCATACCCAACTATAACATCTTCCGTCAAGATAGAACTGCCAAAGGGGGCGGAGTCGCAGTCTACTGCAGAGATAGCCTGCAAAGTAATGTCATACTTTCCAGGTCCATACCCAAACAGTTTGAACTACTAATTTTGAAAATTACTCTCTCCAGAAACAAGTCTATCACTGTTGCCGCCTGCTACCGACTCCCTCGTCAGCTCCCAGCTGCCCTGGACACCATTTGTGAATTGATCGCCCCCATCTAGCTTCAGAGTTTGTTCTGTTAGGTGACCTAAACTGGGATATGCTTAACACCCGTCAGTCCTACAATCTAAGCTAGATGCCCTCAATCTCACTCAAATCATCAAGGAACCCACTCAACCCTAACTCTGTAAACAAGGGCACCTCATACATTTACATTACATTTAAGTCATTTAGCAGACGCCTTATCCAGAGCGACTTACAAATTGGGCATACACCTTATGACAACCAGTGGAACAGCCACTTGCATCTAAATCTAGACGTCATAGACGCATCCTAGACGCCATAGACGCCATCCTGACCAACTGGCCCTCCAAATATACCTCCGCTGTCTTCAACCAGGATCTCAGCGATCACTGCCTCATCGCCTGTATCCGCCACGGAGCCGCAGTCAAACGACCACCCTCATCACTGTCAAACGCTCCCTAAAACACTTCTGTGAGCAGGCCTTTCTAATCGACCTGGCCCGTATCCTGAAGGACATTGACCTCATCCCGCCAGTTGAGGATGCCTGGTCATTCTTTAAAAGTAACTTCCTCACCATTTTAGATAAGCATGCTCCGTTCAAAAATGCAGAACCAAGAACAGATACAGCCCTTGGTTCACTTCCAGACCTGACTGCCTCGACCAGCACAAAAACATCCTGTGGCGGGACTGCAATAGCATCAAATAGCCCCTGTGATATGCAACTGTTCAGGGAAGTCAGGAACCAAATACACGCAGTCAGTCAGGAAAGCTAAGGCCAGCTTCTTCAGGCAGAAGTTTGCATCCTGTAGCTCCAACTCCAAAAAAGTTCTGGGACACTGTGAAGTCCATGGAGAACAAGAGCACCTCCTCCCAGCTGCCCACTGCACTGAGGCTAGGAACACGGTCTCCACCGATAAATCCATGATTATCGAAAACTTCAATAAGCACTCTCAACGGCTGGCCATGCCTTCCGCCTGGCTACTCCAACTCGCCAACAGCTCCGCCCCGTAGTTCCTCACCCAAGCCTCTCCAGGTTCTCCTTTACCCAAATCCAGATAGCAGATGTTCTGAAAGAGCTGCAAAACCTGGACCCGTACAATCAGCTGGGCTTGACAATCTGGACCCGCTATTTCTGAAACTATCTGCCGCCATTGTCGCAACCCCTATTACCAGCCTGTTCAACCTCTCTTTCATATCGTCTGAGATCCCCAAGGATTGAAAGCTGCCGCAGTCATCCCCTCTTCAAAGGGGGAGACACCCTGGACCCAAACTGCTATAGACCTATATCCATCCTGCCCTGCCTATCTAAGGTCTTCGAAAGCCAAGTCAACAAACAGGTCACTGACCATCTCGAATCCCACCGTACCTTCTCCGCTGTGCAATCTGGTTTCCGAGCCGGTCACGGGTGCACCTCAGCCACACTCAAGGTACTAAATGATATCATAACCGCCATCGATAAAAGACAGTACTGTGCAGCCGCCTTCATCGACCTCGCCAAGGCTTTCGACTCTGTCAATCACCAAATTCTTATCGGCAGACTCAACAGCCTCCGGTTTTTCGGGTGACTGCCTTGCCTGGTTCACCAATTACTTTGCAGACAGAGTTCAGTGTGTCAAATCAGAGGGCATGCTGTCCGGGTCCTCTGGCAGTCTCTATGGGGGTGCCAGGGTTCAATTCTCGGGCCGACTCTTTCTCTGTATATATCAATGATGTTGCTCTTGCTGCGGGCGATTCCCTGATCCACCTCTACGCAGACGACACCATTCTATATACTTTCGCCCGTCATTGGACACTGTGCTATCCAACCTCCAAACGAGCTTCAATGCCATACAGCACTCCTTCCGTGGCCTCCAACTGCTCTTAAACGCGAGTAAAACCAAATGCATGCTTTTCAACCGATCGCTGCCTGCACCCGCATGCCCGACTAGCATCACCACCCTGGATGGTTCCAACCTTGAATATGTGGACATCTATAAGTACCTAGGTGTCTGGCTAGACTGCAAACTCTCCTTCCAGACTCACATCAAACATCTCCAATCAAAATCAAATCCAGAGTCGGCTTTCATTCCGCAACAAAGCCTCCTTCACTCACGCTGCCAAGCTTACCCTAGTAAAACTGACTATCCTACCGATCCTCGACTTCGGCGATGTCATCTACAAAATGGCTTCCAACACTCTACTCAGCAAACTGGATGCAGTCTATCACAGTGCCATCCGTTTTGTCACTAAAGCACCTTATACCACCCACCACTGCGACTTGTATGCTCTAGTCGGCTGGCCCTCACTACATATTCGTCGCCAGACCCACTGGCTCCAGGTCATCTACAAGTCCATGCTAGGTAAAGCTCCGCCTTATCTCAGTTCACTGGTCACGATGGCAACACCCATCCGTAGCACGCGCTCCAGCAGGTGTATCTCACTGATCATCCCTAAAGCCAACACCTCATTTGGCCGCCTTCGTTCCAGTACTCTGCTGCCTGTGACTGGAACGAATTGCAAAATCGCTGAAGTTGGAGACTTTATCTCCTCTCCAACTTCAAACATCAGCTATCCGAGCAGCTAACCGATCGCTGCAGCTGTACATAGTCTATAGGTAAATAGCTCACCCTTTTTCACCTACCTCATTCCCATACTGTTTTTATACTGTTTTTATTTATTTACTTTTCTGCTCTTTTGCACACCAATATCTCTACCTGTACATGCCCATCTGATCATTTATCACTCCAGTGTTAATCTGCAAAATTGTATTATTCGCCTACCTCCTCATGCCTTTTGCACACATTGTATATAGACTGCCCATTTTTTTTCTACTGTGTTATTGACTTGCTAATTGTTTACTCCATGTGTAACTCTGTGTTGTCTGTTCACACTGCTATGCTTTATCTTGGCCAGGTCGCAGTTGCAAATGAGAACTTGTTCTCAACTAGCCTACCTGGTTAAATAAAGGTGAAATAAAAAAAAATAAAAAAAATAAAATAAAAAAACCTCGCCTTCTGGATGATAGCGGGGTGAACAGGCAGTGGCTCGGGTGGTTGTAGTCCTTGATGATCTTTATGGCCTTCCTGTAACATCGGATGGTGTAGGTGTCCTGGAGGGCAGGTAGTTTGCCCCCGGTGATGCGTTGTGCAGACCTCACTACCCTCTGGAGAGCCTTACGGTTGAGGGCGGAGCAGTTGCCGTACCAGGCGGTGATACAGCCCGCCAGGATGCTCTCGATTGTGCATCTGTAGAAGTTTGTGAGTGCTTCTTCAGCCTCCTGAGGTTGAGGACTTGTTTCTGCGCCTTCTTCACGCTGCTGTCTGTGTGGGTGGACCAATTCAGTTTGTCTGTGATGTGTATGCCGAGGAACTTAAAACTTACTACCCTCTCCACTACTGTTCCATCGATGTGGATAGGGGGGTGTTCCCTCTGCTGTTTCCTGAAGTCCACAATCATCTCCTTAGTTTTGTTGACGTTGAGTGTGAGGTTATTTTCCTGACACCACACTCCGAGGGCCCTCACCTCCTCCCTGTAGGCCATCTCGCCGTTGTTGGTAATCAAGCCTACCACTGTTGTGTCGTCCGCAAA
>NW_026277009.1:2500-5000 GCF_023373465.1 Oncorhynchus keta
CAATATAGCCTAAAAGCTGAATTTTTAAACACCAATAAACCCATCCGTTTATACATTCATTTTAGTAGATGTCAATCCAGAAAACCAGGTAACTTAAAACAACTTTCTTAACAATGTTTTTGATTGGTTTCTAGATTGTTAGCTAGCTTAGCTGGCTAGCCCGTTCAAATAATGACCATGTCATAGCTGACAAGCTAACTTATATTCATTATTACAGCTAAATAAACTCACAACAAGGCCATTATTTACACGTTAATGGCGAGCTAAATTACAGAAAATAGTTTACGGTTGTTGAGTGTGTCGTCGCGGTCTCAGTCAGGTAACCATGACAACGGACGAGTGACGGGCTACAGACATTCCACCGGAGTATAAATTAAATGTTGTTCTGACCAGAGACACTCGCATTCTAATTGTCTATAGACATGTTAATAGACAAAGTATAAACCAGCCCTAAGAGAGGAGTGGAGGGGGAGAGGAGAGGAGAGGGAGAGGAGGGGGAGAGCGAGAGGGAGAGAGGAGAGGAGGAGGAGAGCGAGAGGGAGAGGGAGGGGAATGGAGGAGGAGAGGGAGAGGAGGGGAATGGAGGAGGAGAGGGAGAGGAGGAGGAGAGGAGAGGAGCGGAAGAGGAGGGGAAAGGGAGAGGGAGGGGAGGAGGAGGAGGAGAGGGAGAGGAGGAGGAGAGGGAGAGGGAGAGGGAGGAGAGCGAGAGGGAGAGGAGGGGAATGGAGGAGGAGAGGGAGAGGAGGAGGAGAGGGAGAGGAGCGGAAGAGGAGGGGAAAGGGAGAGGGAGGGGAGGAGGAGGAGGAGAGGGAGAGGAGGAGGAGAGGAGAGGGAGAGGGAGGAGAGCGAGAGGGAGAGGAGGGGAATGGAGGAGGAGAGGGAGAGGAGTGGAAGAGGAGGGGAAAGGGAGAGGGAGGAGAGGAAGAGGAGACTATTCACCCAGTACAGCCTTGGCAGTGCCCTCATGGAAGGACCAGGCCAAGGACAGAGCCTCAACAAAACGTTCCTGTTTCAACAGACAGTCCACCCGCTGTGTGAGAGAGAGAAAGAGTTAGAGCAGTGAATGTCTCCAGCAGCACAGGTCCATTAAATCTCCCTCAGAGAGACACATAGGTCCATTAAATCTCCCTCAGAGAGACAGGTCCATTAAATCCCCCTCAGAGAGACAGGTCCATTAAATCCCCCTCAGAGAGACACACAGGTCCATTAAATCCCCCTCAGAGAGACACAGGTCCATTAAATCCCCCTCAGACACACAGGTCCATTAAATCCCCTCAGAGAGACACAGGTCCATTAAATCCCCCTCAGAGACACAGGTCCATTAAATCCCCTCAGAGACACAGGTCCATTAAATCCCCCTCAGAGACACAGGTCCATTAAATCCCCCTCAGAGACACAGGTCCATTAAATCCCCCTCAGAGACACAGGTCCATTAAATCCCCCTCAGAGAGACAGGTCCATTAAATCTCCCTCAGAGACACACTGGTCCATTAAACCCCCCTCAGAGAGACAGGTCCATTAAACCCCCCTCAGAGAGACAGGTCCATTAAATCCCCCTCAGAGACACAGGTCCATTAAACCCCCCTCAGAGACACAGGTCCATTAAACCCCCCCTCAGAGACAGGTCCATTAAACCCCTCAGAGAGACAGGTCCATTAAATCCCCCTCAGAGAGACAGGTCCATTAAATCCCCCTCAGAGACACAGGTCCATTAAATCCCCCTCAGAGACACACAGGTCCATTAAATCTCCCTCAGAGACACACAGGTCCATTAAATCCCCCTCAGAGACACATAGGTCCATTAAATCCCCCTCAGAGACACACTGGTCCATTAAACCCCCCTCAGAGAGACAGGTCCATTAAACCCCCCTCAGAGAGACAGGTCCATTAAATCCCCCTCAGAGAGACAGGTCCATTAAACCCCCCTCAGAGAGACAGGTCCATTAAACCCCCCTCAGAGAGACAGGTCCATTAAACCCCCCTCAGAGAGACAGGTCCATTAAACCCCCCTCAGAGAGACAGGTCCATTAAATCCCCCTCAGAGAGACAGGTCCATTAAATCCCCTCAGAGACACAGGTCCATTAAATCCCCTCAGAGAAACACAGGTCCATTAAATCTCCCTCAGAGACACACAGGTCCATTAAATCCCCCTCAGAGACACATAGGTCCATTAAATCCCCTCAGAGAGACAGGTCCATTAAACCCCCTCAGAGACACACAGGTCCATTAAATCCCCCTCAGAGACACACAGGTCCATTAAATCCCCCTCAGAGACACACAGGTCCATTAAATCCCCTCAGAGACACACAGGTCCATTAAATCCCCCTCAGAGACACACAGGTCCATTAAATCCCCCTCAGAGACACACAGGTCCATTAAACCCCCTCAGAGACACAGGTCCATTAAATCCCCTCAGAGACACACAGGTCCATTAAATCCCCTCAGAGACACACAGGTCCATTAAATCCCCCTCAGAGACACAGGTCCATTAAATCCCCT